>NW_027051873.1:0-2500 GCF_036321145.2 Pelmatolapia mariae
TTGGCTGAGGAGCCAATGGTGCGAAGCTACCATCTGCGGGATTATGACTGAACGCCTCTAAGTCAGAATCCTGCCTAGACGCAGTGATACCGTAGCGCTGTGGATCTTCGGTTGGTCTCGGATAGCCGGCCCGCCGGTGAAGGAGAGCCATTCGTGACTGGGCTGGGGGACGGCCCGACGACGGTCGCCCCTCTCCAATCGCGCACTCATGTTTGTGGAGAACCTGGTGCTAAATAACTTGTAAACGACCTGATTCTGGGTCAGGGTCTTGTGCGTAGCAGAGCAGCTAATCGCTGCGATCTATTGAAAGTCAGCCCTCGATCCAAGCTTTTGTCGGCCACCCGGTCGACTGCAGGCGCCGGGGCGTCGGGCCCCAGCCGCTCCATCTCTCCCCACTCCGGCGTGGAGTACCATCGGCACGAGGGCCCACCACAGCCACGACTCGCGCCTGCTGCATCTCGGGCGCCTTCCGGGAGAGACATGACTCTCCTGGAAGGGTGAGTCACTCACCCACGCTTTGTGGCTGGAGTACCAGGGGCAGTGTGTGGACAAGCAAGCGTGGCAAAGTGTTTCCGGGCCGTGTACCAGGGGCACGGAGAAAAGTTGTCGTACCATATGCACGAAGGGAGCGTGTTTCAGGGTTGTATCGGGGCAGTGTACCAAGGGCATGTGGAAAAGCTGTCGTACCATATGCACGAGGAGTGTGTGTGTGTATGGCAAAGTGTTTCTGCGCAGTGTACCAGGGGCACGGAGAAAAGTTGTCGTACCATATGCACGAGGAGTGTGTATGGCAAAGTGTTTCTGCGCAGTGTACCAGGGGCACGGAGAAAAGTTGTCGTACCATATGCACGAGGAGTGTGTGTGGCAAAGTGTTTCTGTGCAGTGTACCAGGGGCACAGAGAAAAGTTGTCATACCATATGCACGAGGAGTTTGTGGCAAAGTGTTTCTGCGCAGTGTACCAGGGGCACGTTTGTATTTTCTTTCTGGAGTACCAGGGGCACGAGGATTTTGCCAGTGTTGTTTTGCTTTGTTACTGGGAGGGGGCTTAAGTGTGGGTTCCCGGGGCCTGCTGGAGGTCAAGGTCCATGCTGGCTATGTGGTACTGGGTAACTGCAGGAAAGGAAAGCTACTGGGGGAGTAGAGCAGGGGAGGATGTGCCTCCCCAGGGCCTGCTGGAGGTCAAGGTCCATGCTGGATATGTGGTACAGGGTAACTGCAGGAAAGGAAAGCTACTGGGGGAGTAGAGCAGGGGAGGATGTGCCTCCCCGGGGCCTGCTGGAGGTCGAGGTCCATGCTGGCTATGTGGTACGGGGTAACTGCAGGAAAGGAAAGCTACTGGGGGAGTAGAGCAGGGGAGGATGTGCCTCCCCGGGGCCTGCTGGAGGTCAAGGTCCATGCTGGCTATGTGGTACGGGGTAACTGCAGGAAAGGAAAGCTACTGGGGGAGTAGAGCAGGGGAGGATGTGCCTCCCCGGGGCCTGCTGGAGGTCAAGGTCCATGCTGGATATGTGGTACAGGGTAACTGCAGGAAAGGAAAGCTACTGGGGGAGTAGAGCAGGGGAGGATGTGCCTCCCCGGGGCCTGCTGGAGGTCAAGGTCCATGCTGGATATGTGGTACAGGGTAACTGCAGGAAAGGAAAGCTACTGGGGGAGTAGAGCAGGGGAGGATGTGCCTCCCCGGGGCCTGCTGGAGGTCAAGGTCCATGCTGGCTATGTGGTACTGGGTAACTGCAGGAAAGGAAAGCTACTGGGGGAGTAGAGCAGGGGAGGATGTGCCTCCCCGGGGCCTGCTGGAGGTCGAGGTCCATGCTGGCTATGTGGTAGCAGCAGGGCCAGTGCAGCAGCAGCAGCAGCAGCAGCAGCAGCAGCAGCAGCACATCTTTTTCGACCGTAAAGGAGGCAGGAGGCCGACTCACTCCCTGGGCCAAATGGAGAGAGAATATCAGCAGGGCCAGTGCACCAGCAGCACATCTTTTTCGACCGTAAAGGAGAGAGGAGGCCGACTCACCACCTCGGCCAAATGGAGACAGCACATCAGCAGGGCCAGTGCGCCAGCAGCACATCTTTTTCGACCGTAAAGGAGAGAGGAGGCCGACTCACCCCCTCGGCCAAATGGAGAGAGGGATTCAGCAGGGCCAGTGCGCCAGCAGCACATCTTTTTCGACCGTAAAGGAGAGAGGAGGCCGACTCACCCCCTCGGCCAAATGGAGAGAGGAACTCAGCAGGGCCAGTGCGCCAGCAGCACATCTTTTTCGACCGTAAAGGAGAGGGGAGGCCGACTCACCCCCTCGGCCAAATGGAGAGAGGAACTCAGCAGGGCCAGTGCGCCAGCAGCACATCTTTTTCGACCGTAAAGGAGAGAGGAGGCCGACTCACCCCCTCGGCCAAATGGAGAGAGGGATTCAGCAGGGCCAGTGCGCCAGCAGCACATCTTTTTCGACCGTAAAGGAGAGAGGAGGCCGACTCACCACCTCGGCCAAATGGAGACAGCACATCAGC
>NW_027051873.1:12500-17500 GCF_036321145.2 Pelmatolapia mariae
GGGAGGATGTGCCTCCCCAGGGCCTGCTGGAGGTCAAGGTCCATGCTGGATATGTGGTACAGGGTAACTGCAGGAAAGGAAAGCTACTGGGGGAGTAGAGCAGGGGAGGATGTGCCTCCCCGGGGCCTGCTGGAGGTCGAGGTCCATGCTGGCTATGTGGTACGGGGTAACTGCAGGAAAGGAAAGCTACTGGGGGAGTAGAGCAGGGGAGGATGTGCCTCCCCGGGGCCTGCTGGAGGTCAAGGTCCATGCTGGCTATGTGGTACGGGGTAACTGCAGGAAAGGAAAGCTACTGGGGGAGTAGAGCAGGGGAGGATGTGCCTCCCCGGGGCCTGCTGGAGGTCAAGGTCCATGCTGGATATGTGGTACAGGGTAACTGCAGGAAAGGAAAGCTACTGGGGGAGTAGAGCAGGGGAGGATGTGCCTCCCCGGGGCCTGCTGGAGGTCAAGGTCCATGCTGGATATGTGGTACAGGGTAACTGCAGGAAAGGAAAGCTACTGGGGGAGTAGAGCAGGGGAGGATGTGCCTCCCCGGGGCCTGCTGGAGGTCAAGGTCCATGCTGGCTATGTGGTACTGGGTAACTGCAGGAAAGGAAAGCTACTGGGGGAGTAGAGCAGGGGAGGATGTGCCTCCCCGGGGCCTGCTGGAGGTCGAGGTCCATGCTGGCTATGTGGTAGCAGCAGGGCCAGTGCAGCAGCAGCAGCAGCAGCAGCAGCAGCAGCAGCAGCACATCTTTTTCGACCGTAAAGGAGGCAGGAGGCCGACTCACTCCCTGGGCCAAATGGAGAGAGAATATCAGCAGGGCCAGTGCACCAGCAGCACATCTTTTTCGACCGTAAAGGAGAGAGGAGGCCGACTCACCACCTCGGCCAAATGGAGACAGCACATCAGCAGGGCCAGTGCGCCAGCAGCACATCTTTTTCGACCGTAAAGGAGAGAGGAGGCCGACTCACCCCCTCGGCCAAATGGAGAGAGGGATTCAGCAGGGCCAGTGCGCCAGCAGCACATCTTTTTCGACCGTAAAGGAGAGAGGAGGCCGACTCACCCCCTCGGCCAAATGGAGAGAGGAACTCAGCAGGGCCAGTGCGCCAGCAGCACATCTTTTTCGACCGTAAAGGAGAGGGGAGGCCGACTCACCCCCTCGGCCAAATGGAGAGAGGAACTCAGCAGGGCCAGTGCGCCAGCAGCACATCTTTTTCGACCGTAAAGGAGAGAGGAGGCCGACTCACCCCCTCGGCCAAATGGAGAGAGGGATTCAGCAGGGCCAGTGCGCCAGCAGCACATCTTTTTCGACCGTAAAGGAGAGAGGAGGCCGACTCACCACCTCGGCCAAATGGAGACAGCACATCAGCAGGGCCAGTGCGCCAGCAGCACATCTTTTTCGACCGTAAAGGAGAGAGGAGGCCGACTCACCACCTCGGCCAAATGGAGACAGCACATCAGCAGGGCCAGTGCGCCAGCAGCACATCTTTTTCGACCGTAAAGGAGAGAGGAGGCCGACTCACCCCCTCGGCCAAATGGAGACACAACAGCAGCAGGGCCAGTGGAGCAGCATGCATCTTGTTCAGCGGTAAGGGAGACAGGGAGATGTGATGGTGGTCCCCGGGGCCCCCTGGAGGTGGGGGAGATCAGCAACTAGCTAGCGAGGAGAGCGCGTACAGCCGACGTGGCATAAGTGTTTCTGCGCAGTGTACCAGGGGCTTGTGGAAAAGCTGTCGTACCATATGCACGGGAAGTACATAGCAAAGTGCTGCTGAGCAGAGTACCAGGGGCATGTAGAAACATTGTCGTACCATATGCACGAGGAGTGTGTGTGTGTGGCAAAGTGTTTCTGAGCAGAGTACCAGGGGCACGGAGAAAAGTTGTCGTACCATATGCACGAGGAAGTACATAGCAAAGTGCTGCTGAGCAGAGTACCAGGGGCACGGAGAAAAGTTGTCGTACCATATGCACGAGGAGTGTGTGTGTGTGGCAAAGTGTTTCTGAGCAGAGTACCAGGGGCACGGAGAAAAGTTGTCGTACCATATGCACGAGGAAGTACATAGCAAAGTGCTGCTGAGCAGAGTACCAGGGGCACGGAGAGAAAGTTGTCGTACCATATGCACGAGGAGTGTGTGTGTGTGGCAAAGTGTTTCTGAGCAGAGTACCAGGGGCACGGAGAAAAGTTGTCGTACCATATGCACGAGGAAGTACATAGCAAAGTGCTGCTGAGCAGAGTACCAGGGGCACGGAGAAAAGTTGTCGTACCATATGCACGAGGAGTGTGTGTGTGTGGCAAAGTGTTTCTGAGCAGAGTACCAGGGGCACGGAGAAAAGTTGTCGTACCATATGCACGAGGAAGTACATAGCAAAGTGCTGCTGAGCAGAGTACCAGGGGCTTGTAGAAACATTGTCGTACCATATGCACGAGGAGTGTGTGTGTGTGGCAAAGTGTTTCTGAGCAGAGTACCAGGGGCACGGAGAAAAGTTGTCGTACCATATGCACGAGGAAGTACATAGCAAAGTGCTGCTGAGCAGAGTACCAGGGGCACGGAGAAAAGCTGTCGTACCATATGCACGAGGAGTGTGTGTGTGTGGCAAAGTGTTTCTGAGCAGAGTACCAGGGGCATGTAGAAACATTGTCGTACCATATGCACGAGGAGTGTGTGTGTGGCAAAGTGTTTCTGAGCAGTGTACCAGGGGCATGTAGAAACATTGTCGTACCATATGCACGAGGAGTGTGTGTGTGGCAAAGTGTTTCTGAGCAGTGTACCAGGGGCACGGAGAAAAGTTGTCGTACCATATGCACGAGGAGTGTGTGTGTGGCAAAGTGCTGCTGAGCAGAGTACCAGGGGCACGGAGAAAAGTTGTCGTACCATATGCACGAGGAAGTACATAGCAAAGTGCTGCTGAGCAGAGTACCAGGGGCACGGAGAAAAGCTGTCGTACCATATGCACGAGGAAGTACATAGCAAAGTGCTGCTGAGCAGAGTACCAGGGGCACGGAGAAAAGCTGTCGTACCATATGCACGAGGAAGTACATAGCAAAGTGCTGCTGAGCAGAGTACCAGGGGCACGGAGAAAAGCTGTCGTACCATATGCACGAGGCCTGTCCAGCAGCACATCTTTTTCGACCGTAAAGGAGAGAGGAGGCCGACTCACCACCTCGGCCAAATGGAGACAGCACATCAGCAGGGCCAGTGCGCCAGCAGCACATCTTTTTCGACCGTAAAGGAGAGAGGAGGCCGACTCACCACCTCGGCCAAATGGAGACAGCACATCAGCAGGGCCAGTGCGCCAGCAGCACATCTTTTTCGACCGTAAAGGAGAGAGGAGGCCGACTCACCCCCTCGGCCAAATGGAGACACAACAGCAGCAGGGCCAGTGGAGCAGCATGCATCTTGTTCAGCGGTAAGGGAGACAGGGAGATGTGATGGTGGTCCCCGGGGCCCCCTGGAGGTGGGGGAGATCAGCAACTAGCTAGCGAGGAGAGCGCGTACAGCCGACGTGGCATAAGTGTTTCTGCGCAGTGTACCAGGGGCTTGTGGAAAAGCTGTCGTACCATATGCACGGGAAGTACATAGCAAAGTGCTGCTGAGCAGAGTACCAGGGGCATGTAGAAACATTGTCGTACCATATGCACGAGGAGTGTGTGTGTGTGGCAAAGTGTTTCTGAGCAGAGTACCAGGGGCACGGAGAAAAGTTGTCGTACCATATGCACGAGGAAGTACATAGCAAAGTGCTGCTGAGCAGAGTACCAGGGGCACGGAGAAAAGTTGTCGTACCATATGCACGAGGAGTGTGTGTGTGTGGCAAAGTGTTTCTGAGCAGAGTACCAGGGGCACGGAGAAAAGTTGTCGTACCATATGCACGAGGAAGTACATAGCAAAGTGCTGCTGAGCAGAGTACCAGGGGCACGGAGAAAAGTTGTCGTACCATATGCACGAGGAGTGTGTGTGTGTGGCAAAGTGTTTCTGAGCAGAGTACCAGGGGCACGGAGAAAAGTTGTCGTACCATATGCACGAGGAAGTACATAGCAAAGTGCTGCTGAGCAGAGTACCAGGGGCTTGTAGAAACATTGTCGTACCATATGCACGAGGAGTGTGTGTGTGTGGCAAAGTGTTTCTGAGCAGAGTACCAGGGGCACGGAGAAAAGTTGTCGTACCATATGCACGAGGAAGTACATAGCAAAGTGCTGCTGAGCAGAGTACCAGGGGCACGGAGAAAAGCTGTCGTACCATATGCACGAGGAGTGTGTGTGTGTGGCAAAGTGTTTCTGAGCAGAGTACCAGGGGCATGTAGAAACATTGTCGTACCATATGCACGAGGAGTGTGTGTGTGGCAAAGTGTTTCTGAGCAGTGTACCAGGGGCATGTAGAAACATTGTCGTACCATATGCACGAGGAGTGTGTGTGTGGCAAAGTGTTTCTGAGCAGTGTACCAGGGGCACGGAGAAAAGTTGTCGTACCATATGCACGAGGAGTGTGTGTGTGGCAAAGTGCTGCTGAGCAGAGTACCAGGGGCACGGAGAAAAGTTGTCGTACCATATGCACGAGGAAGTACATAGCAAAGTGCTGCTGAGCAGAGTACCAGGGGCACGGAGAAAAGCTGTCGTACCATATGCACGAGGAAGTACATAGCAAAGTGCTGCTGAGCAGAGTACCAGGGGCACGGAGAAAAGCTGTCGTACCATATGCACGAGGAAGTACATAGCAAAGTGCTGCTGAGCAGAGTACCAGGGGCACGGAGAAAAGCTGTCGTACCATATGCACGAGGCCTGTCCAGCAGCACATCTTTTTCGACCGTAAAGGAGAGAGGAGGCCGACTCACCACCTCGGCCAAATGGAGACAGCACATCAGCAGGGCCAGTGCGCCAGCAGCACATCTTTTTCGACCGTAAAGGAGAGAGGAGGCCGACTCACCACCTCGGCCAAATGGAGACAGCACATCAGCAGGGCCAGTGCGCCAGCAGCACATCTTTTTCGACCGTAAAGGAGAGAGGAGGCCGACTCACCCCCTC
>NW_027051873.1:27500-30000 GCF_036321145.2 Pelmatolapia mariae
AGCTACTGGGGGAGTAGAGCAGGGGAGCATGTGCCTCCCCGGGGCCTGCTGGAGGTCGAGGTCCATGCTGGCTATGTGGTACAGGGTAACTGCAGGAAAGGAAAGCTACTGGGGGAGTAGAGCAGGGGAGGATGTGCCTCCCCAGGGCCTGCTGGAGGTCAAGGTCCATGCTGGATATGTGGTACAGGGTAACTGCAGGAAAGGAAAGCTACTGGGGGAGTAGAGCAGGGGAGGATGTGCCTCCCCGGGGCCTGCTGGAGGTCGAGGTCCATGCTGGCTATGTGGTACGGGGTAACTGCAGGAAAGGAAAGCTACTGGGGGAGTAGAGCAGGGGAGGATGTGCCTCCCCGGGGCCTGCTGGAGGTCAAGGTCCATGCTGGCTATGTGGTACGGGGTAACTGCAGGAAAGGAAAGCTACTGGGGGAGTAGAGCAGGGGAGGATGTGCCTCCCCGGGGCCTGCTGGAGGTCAAGGTCCATGCTGGATATGTGGTACAGGGTAACTGCAGGAAAGGAAAGCTACTGGGGGAGTAGAGCAGGGGAGGATGTGCCTCCCCGGGGCCTGCTGGAGGTCAAGGTCCATGCTGGCTATGTGGTACTGGGTAACTGCAGGAAAGGAAAGCTACTGGGGGAGTAGAGCAGGGGAGGATGTGCCTCCCCGGGGCCTGCTGGAGGTCGAGGTCCATGCTGGCTATGTGGTAGCAGCAGGGCCAGTGCAGCAGCAGCAGCAGCAGCAGCAGCAGCAGCAGCAGCACATCTTTTTCGACCGTAAAGGAGGCAGGAGGCCGACTCACTCCCTGGGCCAAATGGAGAGAGAATATCAGCAGGGCCAGTGCACCAGCAGCACATCTTTTTCGACCGTAAAGGAGAGAGGAGGCCGACTCACCACCTCGGCCAAATGGAGACAGCACATCAGCAGGGCCAGTGCGCCAGCAGCACATCTTTTTCGACCGTAAAGGAGAGAGGAGGCCGACTCACCCCCTCGGCCAAATGGAGAGAGGGATTCAGCAGGGCCAGTGCGCCAGCAGCACATCTTTTTCGACCGTAAAGGAGAGAGGAGGCCGACTCACCACCTCGGCCAAATGGAGACAGCACATCAGCAGGGCCAGTGCGCCAGCAGCACATCTTTTTCGACCGTAAAGGAGAGAGGAGGCCGACTCACCCCCTCGGCCAAATGGAGAGAGGGATTCAGCAGGGCCAGTGCGCCAGCAGCACATCTTTTTCGACCGTAAAGGAGAGAGGAGGCCGACTCACCCCCTCGGCCAAATGGAGAGAGGAACTCAGCAGGGCCAGTGCGCCAGCAGCACATCTTTTTCGACCGTAAAGGAGAGGGGAGGCCGACTCACCCCCTCGGCCAAATGGAGAGAGGAACTCAGCAGGGCCAGTGCGCCAGCAGCACATCTTTTTCGACCGTAAAGGAGAGAGGAGGCCGACTCACCCCCTCGGCCAAATGGAGAGAGGGATTCAGCAGGGCCAGTGCGCCAGCAGCACATCTTTTTCGACCGTAAAGGAGAGAGGAGGCCGACTCACCACCTCGGCCAAATGGAGACAGCACATCAGCAGGGCCAGTGCGCCAGCAGCACATCTTTTTCGACCGTAAAGGAGAGAGGAGGCCGACTCACCACCTCGGCCAAATGGAGACAGCACATCAGCAGGGCCAGTGCGCCAGCAGCACATCTTTTTCGACCGTAAAGGAGAGAGGAGGCCGACTCACCCCCTCGGCCAAATGGAGACACAACAGCAGCAGGGCCAGTGGAGCAGCATGCATCTTGTTCAGCGGTAAGGGAGACAGGGAGATGTGATGGTGGTCCCCGGGGCCCCCTGGAGGTGGGGGAGATCAGCAACTAGCTAGCGAGGAGAGCGCGTACAGCCGACGTGGCATAAGTGTTTCTGCGCAGTGTACCAGGGGCTTGTGGAAAAGCTGTCGTACCATATGCACGGGAAGTACATAGCAAAGTGCTGCTGAGCAGAGTACCAGGGGCATGTAGAAACATTGTCGTACCATATGCACGAGGAGTGTGTGTGTGTGGCAAAGTGTTTCTGAGCAGAGTACCAGGGGCACGGAGAAAATGTTGTCGTACCATATGCACGAGGAAGTACATAGCAAAGTGCTGCTGAGCAGAGTACCAGGGGCACGGAGAAAAGTTGTCGTACCATATGCACGAGGAGTGTGTGTGTGTGGCAAAGTGTTTCTGAGCAGAGTACCAGGGGCACGGAGAAAAGTTGTCGTACCATATGCACGAGGAAGTACATAGCAAAGTGCTGCTGAGCAGAGTACCAGGGGCACGGAGAAAAGTTGTCGTACCATATGCACGAGGAGTGTGTGTGTGTGGCAAAGTGTTTCTGAGCAGAGTACCAGGGGCACGGAGAAAAGTTGTCGTACCATATGCACGAGGAAGTACATAGCAAAGTGCTGCTGAGCAGAGTACCAGGGGCTTGTAGAAACATTGTCGTACCATATGCACGAGGAGTGTGTGTGTGTGGCAAAGTGTTTCTGAGCAG
>NW_027051874.1:0-51124 GCF_036321145.2 Pelmatolapia mariae
GTTAACAGGAATGTGGATTATTAAATATTAGGTCTCTCTCCTCCAAGTCTTCTGTTAGTACATGACTTAATAATGGACCGACAAATCGATTTACTCTGCCTTACAGAAACCTGGTTGCAGCAGGATGATTATGTTAGTTTAAATGAATCAACACCCCGAGTCATTCTAACTACCAGAAACCTCGAAGCACAGGCCGAGGGGGCGGTGTGGCAGCAATTTTTCACACAGTCCTATTAATTAACGAAAGACCAAGACAGACTTTTAATTCATTTGAAAGCCTGATGCTTAGCCTTGTCCACCCCAGCTGTAAAACTCAGAAACCAGTCTTATTTGTTATCATCTACCGTCCACCTGGGCCTTACACAGAGTTTCTCTCTGATTTCTCAGACTTTTTATCTGATTTAGTGCTCAGCTCAGATAAAATAATTATTGTGGGTGATTTTAACATCCATGTAGATGCTAAAAATGACAGCCTCAACATTGCATTTAATCTGTTATTAGACTCAATTGGCTTCTCTCAAAATGTAAAAGAACCCACCCACCACTTTAATCACACTCTAGATCTTGTTTTAACATATGGCATAGAAACTGAACATTTAACAGTGTTTCCTGAAAACCCTCTGCTGTCTGATCATTTCCTGATAACATTTACATTTACAATAATTGATTACACAGCAGTGGAGAGTAGACTTTATCAAAGTAGATGTCTTTCTGAAAGTGCTGTAACTAAGTTTAAGAATATAATCCACCCACTGTTATCATCCTTCAATGCCCTGTACCAACATAGAGCAGACAGCTACCTGAACGCTACTCCAACAGAGGGTCGAATATCTTGTTAATAATTTTACCTCCTCACTACATACGACTCTGGATACTGTAGCTCCAGTGAAAACTAAAGTCTCAAATCAGAAGTACCTGACTCCGTGGTATAATTCTCAAACACGTAGCCTAAAGCAGATAACTCGTAAGCTGGAGAGGAAATGGCGTGTCACAAATTTAGAGGATCATCATTTAGCCTGGAGAAATAGTTTGTTGCTTTATAAGAAAGCCCTCCGCAAAGCCAGAACATCTTACTATTCGTCACTGATTGAAGAAAATAAGAACAACCCCAGGTTTCTCTTCAGCACTGTAGCCAGGCTGACAAAAAGTCAGAGCTCTACTGAGCCAACAATCCCTTTAACGTTAACTAGTAATGACTTCATGAACTTCTTCAGAAATAAAATTTTTATCATTAGAGAAAAAATTACCAATAATCATCCCACAGATGTAATATCGTCTACAGCTACTTTTAGTACCATTGATGTTAAGTTAGACTCTTTTTCTCCAATTGATCTTTCTGAGTTAACTTCAATAATTACTTCCTCTAAACCATCAACGTGTCTTTTAGACCCCATTCCTACAAAACTGCTCAAAGAAGTCCTGCCATTAATAATTCTTCAATCTTAAATATGATCAATCTATCTCTAATAATCGGCTATGTACCACAGGCCTTCAAGGTGGCTGTAGTTAAACCTTTACTCAAAAAGCAATCTCTAGACCCAGCTGTCTTAGCTAATTATAGGCCAATATCCAACCTTCCTTTCATATCAAAAATCCTTGAAAGAGTAGTTGTCAAACAGCTAACAGATCATCTGCAGAGGAATGGCTTATTTGAAGAGTTTCAGTCAGGTTTCAGAGCTCATCACAGCACAGAAACAGCTTTAGTGAAGGTTACAAATGATCTTCTTATGGCCTCTGACAGTGGACTCATCTCTGTGCTTGTCCTGCTAGACCTTAGTGCTGCGTTCGATACTGTTGACCATAATATCTTATTAGAGCGATTAGAACATGCTGTAGGTATTACAGGTACTGCGCTGCAGTGGTTTGTATCATATCTATCTAATAGACTCCAATTTGTTCAAGTAAATGGAGAGTCCTCTTCACCCACTAAGGTCAATTATGGAGTTCCACAGGGTTCAGTGCTAGGACAAATTCTATTTACATTATACATGCTTCCCCTAGGCAGCATCATTAGAAGACATAGCATAAATTTTCACTGCTATGCAGATGATACGCAGCTCTATCTATCCATGAAGCCAGGTAACACACACCAATTAGTTAAACTGCAGGAATGTCTTAAAGACATAAAGACCTGGATGGCCGCTAACTTCCTGCTTCTTAATTCAGATAAAACTGAGGTTATTGTACTCGGCCCTGAAAATCTTAGAAATATGGTATCTAAGCAGATCCTTACTATGGATGGCATTACCTTGGCCTCCAGTAATGCTGTGAGGAACCTTGGAGTCATTTTTGACCAGGACATGTCCTTCAAGGCACATATTAAACAAATATGTAAGACCGCTTTCTTCCATTTGCGCAACATCTCTAAAATTAGAAATATCCTGTCTCAGAGTGATGCTGAAAAACTAGTTCATGCCTTCATTACTTCCAGGCTGGACTACTGTAATTCGTTATTATCAGGATGTCCTAAAAACTCGCTGAAAAGTCTTCAGTTAATCCAAAATGCTGCAGCAAGAGTACTGACAGGGACTAGAAAGAGAGAGCATATTTCTCCTGTTTTGGCTTCCCTTCATTGGCTTCCTGTTAAATCCAGAATTGAATTCAAAATCCTGCTCCTCACATACAAGGTCTTAAATAATCAGGCCCCATCTTATCTTAATGACCTTGTAGTACCATATCACCCTATTAGAGCACTTCGCTCTCGCTCTGCAGGCTTACTTGCTGTTCCTAGAGTATTTAAAAGTAGAATGGGAGGGAGAGCTTTCAGTTTTCAGGCCCCTCTTCTGTGGAACCAGCTTCCAGTTTGGATTCGGGAGACAGACACTATCTCTACTTTTAAGATTAGGCTTAAAACTTTCCTTTTTGCTAAAGCATATAGTTAGGGCTGGACCAGGTGACCCTGAATCCTCCCTTAGTTATGCTGCAATAGACGTAGGCTGCCGGGGATTCCCATGATGCATTGAGTTTTTCCTTTCCAGTCACCTTCTCACTCACTATGTGTTAATAGACCTCTCTGCATCGAATCATATCTGTTATTAATCTCTGTCTCTCGTCCACAGCATGTCTTTCATCCTGTTTTCCTTCTTTCACCCCAACCGGTCGCAGCAGATGGCCGCCCCTCCCTGAGCCTGGTTCTGCCGGAGGTTTCTTCCTGTTAAAAGGGAGTTTTTCTTCCCACTGTCGCCAAAGTGCTTGCTCATAGGGGGTCATATGATATGATTGTTGGGTTTTTCTCTGTATTTATTATTGTGCTATCTACTGTACAATATAAAGCGCCTTGAGGCGACTTTTGTTGTGATTTGGCGCTGTATAAATAAAATTAAAATTGAATTGAAAATTTAGATAACAACAGGGCATCAAGTGTTTTGTCACTGTTCATGGTTGGTGTTCATAACTTTGGAATGCCATCCAGAGTGAGATGTGATCATGGACTAGAAAACACTGGTGTTGCCCGTTTCATGCTTTAAAGGCAAGGACTGAACAGGCATAGTGGTTATCACTGGCAGGTCTGTGCATAATCAAAGAATTGAGCGATTATGGGAAGAATTAAATCGAGTGGTCTCATATCATTTTGTTAATCTTTTCAATTTTATGGAGGAGCATGGTGTATTAGATTCACTTAATGAGGTCCATTTATTTTGTCTTCATTATATATATTTGCCACGTATTCAAAGAGCTGCCACAGAATTTCAGAATTCAAAGCAATTAAAGAAACAAAGCTAAAAAACAAAAATAATCACAATGCACATACATTAATGCAATGGAGAAAAAACTGAATTGAATTATGTTAGTCCTTATAACTATTGTATACTTGTAGAAAGGTACCCTAACAAGCAAAAAGACTTGAAGCAAATGAACATTTGTTAAAAGGTCAATGCAAAAACAGAGCCTCCAAATTCAGCTTGGTCTCAAGTGTGTTAGTTGGTGTTGTAGGTGGAACATGTTTTGTTTGTTTTGACCCCCCCCCAGAATTACTTAATGATTGACACTCATTAATTTAACTGAGTACAAAGCTCAGATTAGAATACTAACCTGACCAGGGAATTAAGCTATTCCAAAACCATGTGTATTACCTAATGCAAAGTCCATATTCTCCTGAAAGTCTTTGTAAGTATGGAACTCCAAAGTGTTCAAAATTAAATAAAAAATAGGACATGATGAAATAAGTAACTATGTGAATAAATAAGACACAGATATGTAATGCGAGAATGATATTGTGAAATAATGGAACACATTTTGAAAAAAAAGCGCATTATTGTGAAATATATTGCATTCTGCTATATAAATTTACTTATTATTGTGAAATATTATTTCATGGTCATTATTTTTCACAATAACAGAGATTATTCCTGAGCCATTTTATTTATTTCCAGCCATTTTTAATCCAAAATGGCCTTTTTTCAAAGTCAGTCTTTATATTTCAAAGTCCCGTTTTTCCCAATGGCCTATTTATTTCATAATGCGACTTTTCAGCAGAATGACTTTGTCAATCAGTGTGAGTGGGCTGGACCTTTGCTCCTATTGGATTATCTTTTACTATCGACTAGTTTTCCTGGATACCTGCTCCGTGGACGGCTGCCACAGCTAGCAAAAACGTGCTAGGTCAAAAGTCACGGAGGATGGCGGACTGGTGTGAACTTCAGTCAATTCTGCTCATTTTAGCAGATCAGATAGAGAGGGATAATTTACCAGTATATATTGTTTTGAGTCTTTTAGATGATGTTTCTGAAATGCTTGGGATGATAATTGCTCTTAAAGATGTTAGCATCGATGACAACATTGTCAAAAGTTTAAGATCAATTCAGCACCGCGTTCGTTTGGAATACGCTGAGGAAGAACTGTCTTCAAATGTTGGTCGTCCACGTCTTGAAATCCCGGCTGCAGTACTCAGGACTTTGGTGCTGTCCGGGATAACCATCGGGGTAATTGCCGATATGTTTTCTGTGTCTCCGAGCACTATTAGGAGGAGAATGATGGAGGAATGTCTAAGGTAAGTTTACGCTGTAATCTAACACATGTGTGAGTCTGTACACAGCATTATTTAGATGTTGAGTGTGTAAGCACTGAAGGTGACCAGCATAGAAGGGTGCGAAAACTCTCTGGGTGAGCTTGGATTTTGTCCAGCACCTCAAGTGTCCGTAGTCCATCCTGAAATCTAAATGATAATCAGAATTACCTTTAAAATCACAAATGGATCCAAGAACTATAATCTAAAACATATGAATTATATATACAATAATTTTTTAATTCAGATTGTTCAAATCATCAAAAGTGTATATCCCAAATCTGCATTTTTTCATGAGATGCTGTCACCTTTGGAGGCATGGTGTACCTACATATAAAAAAATGTCACACAAAATTCCCAGAATACAAGGCAATCAGCATGGGTTTGAGTTACTTATTGGACAATAATACATACATACATACCTTTCAAATGGGACCACGGACTCTGTGTATTACTTGGAACATGAGAACATGAGAATGTCATGTATAAGCAGATCATTGTCTTCCAGCCTCCGCAGCGGCCTCAGGCAGCCAGCATTGGCTAAGTATTCCTGAAGTGGCTCAGTTGCTCTTTAACCTTCAAATAAAAAAATTAATGGGCCCCAATTAATACATGGAGTAGAACGAAATGCACACAATACAAAAACATTATCCAACAACTGACAAATCAGTTTTACCCTTTTAATTTTTTCACGCAGGTCACTATCGGCAACATCTTCTAAAACTGGTTTAGCCAAATCTGGGCCATCAACAAGGCAAGAGAAGAGTGTTGGGGACAGAAAGCCTGCTGGTGGACCACCATGTACAAGGCCTACTGCAATGTAGTGATGGGATTTCCGGCTCTTTTTAGAGAACCGGCTCTTTCGGCTCGGCTCACTAAAAAGAGCCGGCTCTTTCGGCTCCCAACCGGCTCTTCAGGTTGTTTTGTTGCTTTAATTAATTTATTATTACAATAATATAAAATTATGCACAAAAGGAATTACTAATGTAAAAAAAATAAGTGGTTTTATTTATATATGTTTATATAAAAATATATACAGTGGCCCCTAGAGACACGTACAAACTCCAAAAAGCACGTACAAACTCTAAAACACATTTCTAGCGTTAACTGAACTTCCAAAACAGAGCTACCTAGATCACTTAAATTACACAATTGAAAGCATCTGTGTATTGTTTGTGTATTTATACACAAGCACGCATATATATTCAAATAATTAAAAGAAAAGTTCATTTACCTCTTACTACCACACACACCGGTTCTTCCTGGCTTGTGTAGCCTCTAGGTAACAAAAGCTCAGCACTGCGCCTAGCATTCTGGAGCACTTCTGTTGTGTTTTGTATATGTTTTGGAATTTTTACATGCTTCTGAGGCTACGTCCACACGTACACGGGTATTTTTGAAAACAGAGATTTTCCGTTTTTGTTTTAAAAAATAATCCCGTCCACATCTATGTGCAGAAATGAAGGAAAACGCTGCTAGGAGCATGCCAAAGCAAAAGGTGCCGATATATTCCTAAACGTGTAGAAATGTTGGCCAATCAGAAGTCTAGAAGCCTCGGTGGGAACTGAGTCGTATGTGTGGAGGGACAGTAACTGTGTGTGTATATGTAAGAATTTAAACACTGCAGAGAGTACGATTAACACTAACAGTATTGTAGAAATTCATTTCACCGAAACAAAATGGTGTGACGTCAAAAAAGGCGCACATCTTTGACGCTGCGTTTTCTCTGTTTTCCTCATCCACGCGTAAATGCAAAAACAGAGTTTTCGAAAATAGACATTTTTAGGAATCTCCATTTTCAAAAATACCCGGGTACGTGTGGATGTAGCCTGAGTTTTTATGTGTTTCGGAGTTTTTACGTGCTTCTGAGTTTTTACGTGTTTTGGAGTATGTATGTGCTGCTTTGTCTCTAGGGTCCACCGTAAATATACTTTTATTTAGTCACTCCACATAAAATGTAATAAAGAAATCATATAATACAAAAACCAACAAGTCACTGTTCAACTTTTAACTATTTACATTTTCAGCTTTTCCTTTTAAACAAATTTAAAATGAAACAACACATCTGCGCACAAGGCTCGCATTCGGAGTGAAGCGGAAAAAAAAGTGCGAGAGAGAGGGTGAGAGAAAGAAAAAAAAAACCCCACGGCTCGCGATAAGGAGCCAGCTCGCGTCGTTCACTTCACAGATCCGGCTCTAAGAGCCATTTCGTTCGCGAACGACCCATCACTACTGCAATGGCTCTGCCTGCAATGAAGTACCTGTCCTCCCTCATGGCTAGAAATAATGAAAAACATTACATGTCAATAGATGCATAAAAGCGCTTGACAAGAACTTTATAAAAATGATTTTTTTTATTGTATTACTCCAGGGATATCAGCCTAAAATCAATACATACCAGCGCTATCAAGCGCCAAGTTTATTTTGCCTTCTTCACCCTCAAACATTGGAGACAGGGGCAAAGCTTCGATCAGAAGTTTCTTGGTCCACCCAAGTCAACAGCCTCTTCAGGTACTCCCATATCGTGTTACGAAATCAGTTTTGCCCCGGTGTTCTGACAAAACGTCCTACTTTGGCAAAACGTCCTACCAGTAGGATAATTTTACGCTGCCTTATGACAAACTGCCCTACTTAGGCAAAATGTCCTACTGTACGTAATTTATGCACATTTCTGCTGCCACACAATAATTCCAGCACAAATTTAAGTAGGTATGACGATTTGCCACTTAACTTTGCCCATCAGAGTATGTTTGTAGCTGATATTCATAAAGCCAGTACGGTTTGACACTTCTTTTTACCCATTAAAGTGTGCTTGTAGGTCACATTCACTAAGGTAGCATGTTTTGGCACGTAATTCTTCCCGTCAGAGTATGCTTCTACTTTATAATAACAAAGGTAGCATGTTTTGGCACGTAATTCTTCCCTTCATAATTATGCTTCTTGCTCTTATTAACAAAGGTAGCATGGTTTGGCACGTAATTCTTGCCGTCATAATTATGCTTCTTGCTCTTATTAACAAAGGTAGCATGTTTTGGCACGTAATTCTTCCCGTCAGAATATGCTTCTACTTTATAATAACAAAGGTAGCATGGTTTGGCACGTAATTCTTCCCATCATAATTATGCTTCTTGCTCTTATTAACAAAGGTAGCATGGTTTGGCACGTAATTCTTGCCGTCATAATTATGCTTCTTGCTCTTATTAACAAAGGTAGCATGTTTTTTGCACGTAATTCTTCCCGTCAGAGTTATGCTTCTACTTTATAATAACAAAGGTAGCATGGTTTGGCACGTAATTCTTCCCATCATAATTATGCTTCTTGCTCTTATTCACAAAGGTAGCATGTTTTGGCACGTAATTCTTCCCATCATAATTATGCTTCTTGCTCTTATTCACAAAGGTAGCATGTTTTGGCACGTAATTCTTCCCGTCAGAGTATGCTTCTACTTTATAATAACAAAGGTAGCATGTTTTGGCACGTAATTCTTCCCATCATAATTATGCTTCTTGCTCTTATTAACAAAGGTAGCATGGTTTGGCACGTAATTCTTCCCATCATAATTATGCTTCTTGCTCTTATTAACAAAGGTAGCATGGTTTGGCACGTAATTCTTGCCGTCATAATTATGCTTCTTGCTCTTATTAACAAAGGTAGCATGTTTTGGCACGTAATTCTTCCCGTCAGAATTATGCTTCTACTTTATAATAACAAAGGTAGCATGGTTTGGCACTTGTTTGTAGAAGCAGTCTGCATGCCAAGGTGTTTAAGTCATACAGCTGTCACCATTGAAGTGATTGGAACACCTGACTATATAAACTTTGACAATGAACTCACTCCATTATAGTTACAGTATGTATTTACTGAAAATATTTACATATATATATATATTTATTTTATATTTACAGATCCAACAGAACACAGGGAGAAAGAAGTAGAAAAGAAACGGTATTCATAAAAAATTATGCACATTTTTTTTTTTTACACAAGTACTTGACCAAACAGCTCTTTGTACTTTACTGTGACTGACAGCATATATTTACAGATATATATTTGATATTTACAGATCCAACAGAACACAGGGAGAAAGAAGTGGAAAAGAAACAGTATTCATAACAATTATGCACATTTGTCGCACAAGTACTTGACCAGGCTGCTCTCATATTGAGCACATCCAAAATGTGCCCATCTGAGACAAAACTCACACTGCACCTGAAGAGGGGGGGTGTAAGTGTGTTAACCAACATTACGAATTTCATAAGAAAATAATTAATACAGTGGCTTGCAAAAGTATTCGGCCCCCTTGAACTTTTCCACATTTTGTCAGATTGCATTCACAAACATGAATCAATTTTATTGGAATTCCACGTGAAAGAACAAAGTCTCTACCTGGTAGAGGCATACCCTAAAGGTCTGGCAGCTGTAATTGCAGATAAAGGTGGTTCTACAAAGTATTGACTCAGGAGGCTGAATAATTACGCACACCACACTTTTCAGTTATTCATTTGTAAAAATTGTTTGGAATCATGTACGACTGTCGTTCCACTTCTCACGTGTACACCACTTAGTATTGGTCTATCACGTGGAATTACAATTAAAATTGATTCGTGTTTGTGGCTGTAATATGACAAAATGTGGAAAAGTTCAAGGGGGCCGAATAATGTTGCAAGTAACTGTATATTGCATTTGTGGTTTATTTGTTTTACCATTTCAATCATACTGGTCTCAGGATCGGCTTCCAGCATGGAACAAACCACACAGTAGTCATCAGCATTACCTGGAAACACACCGGCGTTCAACATAACAGTTTTTAAACAAAACTGAAAGTGCTATTGCAATACAAAAGCACATGACTCAACTTACTTTGATGTTCTAGCAGTTCGCAAGCAATTTCTGTGCGTTGCAGCCCAATGGCTTCTGGAGTGGACAGCACCCTAGTAACCTCTCCACTCATAAGGTAGTGTTCGGCAAACTGTAAAATATGTTACAGTAATTGCAATTCATTAACTTAATTCTAGTTAAATACAATAAATACAATGGCTTATTAAATACCTTCAACACTAAAACTCCACAACTGCTGGAGTCCATCTGCTTGCTGTGTGGCAGAGTCTCCATTTTCCAATCCACTCTGGACTCTTCCTTTCCTTTCATCTTCAGAAAATTCCTAATAAAAATAAAACAAGTTTTTAAAATGTAGCCAGCATTTTGCTCTAAATATAACAAAAACCCCACAATTTAACACTTACTTCATTCACAAACTCTCTGCCTTGGTCTGACAAAATCCTTTTGGGGCAGCCATGTCTATATATAATGGAGCACAAGTGCTGGGCTACCTCAGATGCAGATTTCGTTTTTAATGGGAAAGCTTCAACCCATTTTGAAAAGTAGTCAGTTGCAGTCAGTATATACTGGAAGCCGCTTGACGTTTTAGGAAGAGGTCCAGTAAGATCTATACCAATAAGTTCCCACACTTCAGACACCTATCAAAAACAAATTAATAATTTGAATAACAATTTGTATAATGTACACATTAACATCGATGGTTAAAATTAGTTGGCAAACCCTCCTGCCTTCATGAATATGAGCTAGAAGCATAGTTTGATGTGTAAAAGGGGCATAATATTTACCTGAATACACTGCAACGGTTGCACAGCAGTCAGTGGTTTCCCAACTTTTTGACACTGGTCACATTCCAGAATCTTTAAGGTAAAAATATTTATGGAGTTCACGTAAATGTTCAACATTCTCATTTATAAAAAAAAAACAAAAAAACATCATTAATGATATATTCTCTAACGAACAAACAATTTAGCAACAAAACTTTGTGTGTGTCTTCAAATCTCTGCCAGGCCTACAGGTTATTACTGTAATATCACTAATTAATCATATTTATTTATATTTTGCAAGTGTACAGTTTCTCTTTTAACTGATATAAAAAAAAATTCTTATTTTGAACAGCATTTAACAACAATGCAAACAGTTCATACATACCCATGTTTTAATGTCAACTGTCATACCAAACCAGTAAAATCTGGAACACACTGCATTTAGCGTTTTGTGTGTGCCAGTGTGTCCTCCAATTGGAGGACATTACCGAAACAGCCTTAAAACACCGAAGCTGTGGATTCAGAAGTGTTGTGCAAATACCACGTGTCCTGTAACTTGACAGCAGACTTCACCGAAGCTGCAAATTCGACAGTTTTGTGCAGAAAGCAGACAGCGACTTTACTTTAATATTGACAAACAATCACAAAGGCTTAAAAAACTCAAGTATCAACGTCGTTAAAAAGTACTAATACTTACTACTTACCTATTTTCCTGCAAATATGACAACGGAGTAGCATCAAATCACAGCCGGATGTGCCTTTCTTCCCTTTATGTGTTGTGCGCATGCGCGCACATGCTCAGGAACAACGAGTAGGACGTTTTGCAGGGTAGGAGAAATTCCCAGAACACCGGTTCTTTATTCGTCGAGGGATTCAGAGACGGCACCGGACTTAGTAGTCATTTTTACAAAATCTTTATTCATCTTCATTTAAGCATGCACTTCTAGAAGGGAAGACGAGGCCGGTGTCCCTCTGTAAAGATCTTCACCCCCTTGTTAGTCACAGCCAGCTTTATAGAAGCAGCCCTATCATAAATCCCCCCATGGTATGCTGTAAACTCTGTGTCTGTGTCTATGTGCACGAGCACGTGAGTGCCTGTGTGTGCGCATACCCATATGCCTATGTGAGTGCACGTGAATGACTGTGTGCGCGTACCTGTGTGTATGTCTGTGCACGTGAGTGAATGTGCATATAGGTGTGGGAGTATATCAGTTAAAACACTGTGGGTGTGTGTCTCTTCCTAGGGGCCATAAATACCATCTCCCCTCCAGACCACAGTTATCAAGTTAAATGTTTAGACCCCCACCTAGGTATACCCTGAGGAATTTCCACTTAACATTAACTCCTTTCTGTCTTAGCTTCACAGTTCAAACTGGGGAGGGTCTCCAAAGATCTACTCTACTGAGTTCATGACACAGTCAGGCCTTTATTTATATCCAGGGCAGTGTCAGTGTCTCTACCATAATTCTACATTCTATCTTAACACATTTCTAAACTCTAAAACAAGCTAAACATTCCTACAATCGTCAGAAAACCTGACAGAAATTGTGTGGCATGGATCATATGTCGCTCGTTTAAAACCTCTAATTGCTCCATCCAGGACTGTTGATCTATTAATGTTGAACTTGCATTTCTTCTGTTGGTTTATTTTTGCAGAAAGTTCCTCCAAAATATCTTTTGCTGATACCAAACAACTTGAAGTCCTGTAGGATAAAAAAAAAGAAAAGAAAAAAAAGAAAAAAATACTGAAAAGAATATCAGTAAAAACATTCACATACAACGGCTACAAGGACATACAAAGTGTTGTCAAAATCAGAATCAGCATACTTTATTAATCCCTAAAGGAAATAATCATAATCATAAGCAAAATGTACAAAGGAGTATATTGCTCAGTGGCTATATATATTGTTTATATGTTTTGGAGAACTAGAAAGCACTAGAGCAAAGAAAAGTAGTTTCAATGCACAATAAGTAAATAACAATAAGTAAATTTCATTTCATTGTCAGATAGGCTCTGTTAAAAATTTGCTGCCTATTTCAAATAAAATAAAATTTGCCAGCATTACAGCATTATCATTTGACTCTGTAGACATTATTCAAAAAACTGTTTTGTTAACAGCAAATATAAATATCATATATGCATATAAATATCTGAGGATGTATTACACTCCTTCACAACACTGATTACAGAATTGAATTGCAACAAATATGGTGTATTTAATTGGCTACTGTAAAACATTTGTATTTGAAACTAACCTTTCGCTCTGCAGGCTTGCTAGTATAGCCTGGTTAAGTTCCTCATCATCAGAAGACATGTCAGATAGTGGAGTCATGATTGAAAGGTAGTTATCGTAGTTTACAGATTGACTGTGTGTTGATGTAGAGGGTAATGCTGAACAATGATTCTCTGGATTCCTGGTTTGGTAGGGTGAGCTTGAGGTATTTTGGCACGTCAGGACCAGAACTGGATCACTTAAAGATGCAGATGATGAGGTTGAAGGCTGACTAGTGGAAGGGTAGATTTCCAATGAAGACACTGGTAACTGACTGAAGGAAATATTTGTTGAAGCGCTGCTGTACTTGTCTGAGATACTACTTTCCTGGGGCAAGGCAGGAGTTTCTGTTAATAATGTTCCATTACCAACTGATGAGGCAGGAGATTGCGTAGGAGCAGAGATTGGTTGAAAGGCAGCTGTTGAACTGGCAAAACTGTCTGAAGATGATGAGCGCAGCTGCCTTAATGAAACAGGGTTTTCTTCACAGTTTTCCTCACTGCTGTAGCTTGTAATATCATCCTTAGAAATACAATAATAATAATTCACATTTATTGAGTTTGAACATTAAATACCATCTATTCAACCTTATCTGCTTATTCTCATCAGAGGTGGGGTGCTTGGAGCCTATCCCAGCTACGATAGGGTGAGAAATTTCAAGAGTTAATAGATCCTTCTCACAATTACTTTTACATACTAGGCAGACAAAATTGTAAGACATCTCCTGAACAGCAGTAGTCTTATGTTCTATAATTCACAAACAGTCCAACAGAGCAGCTGTAAGTTTAAGTTTAAGTTCAAAGGTTGTTTATGCACCAATTTTTGGTCTTAATATTATGACTGTACTGTGCTATGTAGATACATTCAAAAAATAACGTACCAAAATTGGTTTTGATGGTCTGATGTATAGGGCTTTCGATTTATAAATTGTATGTATGAGATTTGCATCTACCTCTTGTCCTGCTCACAGTTTGGGCGCAATCAGTCTGTTGCCACAAGCCATCAGAAACTCCAGGCTGGAAAACAGTTAAATTGTAAAATGTTTAAAATCCAAAACAGCTAAAATGTTCCAATAGCTTTTTTAGAGCTAATCTTGTTTTCCTCTTTGAATCAGACTTAAACCAGTAGTAACAGAAGTAAACTTTATACAAATGTCAAAAAAGTATGCCAAAAGTGGAGTGTTCAAGAAATGATAATTGCTTTGGATCTTTTAGTTCAGTTTACTGATTCATGTCTACCTGTTCTCTGACTTAAATCGTTATGTAAAGGTTTGAAATGCCTAAAAATCGAAAAGACTACTGACAAAAGCTGTGTCGCATCAGGTTTCGACTGCCAACACAACCTACCTTACATCAACAGAAAGTTTATCTCCAAAGGTGTCCCTTATTTGTTCAGAGACAGTTTTCTGGTCCCAGGATTTTTGGAATTCAAATCCATTCAATATATGCCCTTGTTCATGTAACTGTTGTTTAGTGCGATGCTTGACAACAACACTGCTTGATGGGCGTGGAAGAAGGATGACATCTTTGTTGAAAGCATCATGATAATGTGTCTTGGCCCTATAAAACAAAACAGAAACTATATTCAGATTTATGTTTCCTTTGTTTTATTTACCTATACTTAGAAAATATCAGTTCCTTAAGAAAGTTGCTAATGTCACTTGGTAGTGACCAACTTACACGTTAAACTGTTGCTAAGCTTTTATAAATAAAATAAAATGTTACACAGTTCATATAAAAAAAAAAACAGTATCGCAGCTAGCCATTTAGCCCACTTGAATATGTTTAAAGTTGGCCGTGAATGTAGGAGTTGAGTATAATAGCAAACACAAATAACAGAAACATAATTTGAAAGAACAAAAATGCATAAAGTAATAGCATGCTTATAAATTGCCTTTGGAAAAAAAATGGAAAATGTACATAAAATAGAAAATAATTTGGGGTTTGACCATTTTAATTCACTTAAGCTTGAATAATATACATATATATATATATATATATATATATATATATATATATATATATATCACAAAAGCTCAAAAAATAAACTGCATAAGGATTTTTTTTTTTACTGCTCTTTAAAATGAAATATGCCTACAAAGAGGCATACAAGGAAACATTTTCTATTAGTTTTTACTTTGAGTAAAGAACAAAAAAGACACCAATCATATTTCTTTTTTTTCTTATTTCATACACACACTGTAGAAACTGGACTGAAGGCATGACTTGGCATCCATGTTTATCTACCTCTACAGTGGTACAGATATTGAGATTGAACACAGAGTTGGATTGATGTCTTCTAGCAAGGTTAAAATTCTACCCCAACAAATAAATAAATAAATACAAAACTAAACAAAAATAACAAGAAAATTAACCCAACCTTTTATTTAGCAGGCTAATGTAGCTACCACCTCCCACATTAATAAAGAACATTTAGTTTAAAGTAATCTTAAAGTAAGCATCAACTTACACTCGGGTCACAAGTACAAACAGCCACTAATATTGAAATAAATGCCATGGTCTTTATTGTTTTAATGTGGATGCTGCTGAATAAATTAGCTAGGGCTAAAATTTTATAAGGGTAACAAAGTGCGTTGCTAAATCAGCAAAGCATATTTCGTATTTTCTATTTCGCAGTTGTAGAGTTAAGCGGCAATCCGTTTTGTTCTTACCTTTTCCTTGATCTGCAGTTCCAGATCAAGGTTCTTTAAAGTTTTTATAGCATTTAGGGTGGTCTGTTGTTATGTTGTTATGGTAGGCAGATTGAGCCTGGAAAAGAAATCCTCCATTAATTCCAGTGCGTCAACTGATTGTTCAGATGTATATATTCTACAATAAAAATCTTTGAAGATGCTATTTATGGTTTTTCTATCATATACAAGCTCATTTTGAGCATCACAAATAACTCTGCTCTGTTTGCCATATTTTTGAGAGACAGATCCAGCATTACATTGACATGGTCTGAGATTATAATACTACCAATCTCACACGATAAGACTAAGTGCAATAACAGCCCCAGTAAAAACACAAAAAACAAATCAATCCTAGTATTACATTTGTGTGGTGAGGAGAAAAAAAGTGTATTCTTTATCTAAAGGGTGTTTTATTCTCCATACATCTACAAATCTTCAGAGTGAGAATTAAGTGTCTTAGCTTGTGGTGAGAGAGGCAAAGGCTTGTGGGGGAGCCTGTCAATAACAGGATTCAGCATACAACTGAAATCTCCTCCTACTATAGAAATGTCAGAATTAATCTCAGCGAAGTCTGAGATTAAGTCTGTAAAAGTCATAAAATCAGACGGATGAGCAGGAGGGTAGTAAACATTCAATACAGAAACAACCATACCTGATACTATTCACTTGACTATAACATACCTTCCATGCCCGTCCTTAACACACTGTATTTGAAAAAGGGAGGCTTTTCCTCACCAGGATTGCCACCCCTCTACTTCTTGAGGTAAATCAGGAGAAAAATACCTGTCCAATTCCACTTTGCTGTAATTTAAGGTGTTCTGCATCATCTAAATGTGTTTCTTGCAAAAGTGCAATATGAATGTATTCTTTTTTTCAGAAAGGTGAGTATTTTTCTCCTTTTAATAGGATTATGGACTCCTCTTGCATTCCATGTACACAAATGCAACTTATTACATGTTATTTAAGTTGACCCTGTATATAGATATATGACTTACTATATATGTCTCATAAGTCATACTCCTGAGACTACATAATAAGGAAATAAGAGAAAAAAAGAAAAGGAAAAAAAAAAAGAGTCACTCAGCAGCAAAAAAAAAAACAAAACAAACAAAAGTAAATGGTAAATGGCCTGTATTTATATAGAGCTTTTCTAGTCCCTAAGGACCCCAAAGCGCTTTACATATCCAGTCATTCACCCATTCACACACACATTCACACACTGGTGATGGCCAAGCTATGTTGTAGCCACAGCCACCCTGGGGCGCACTGACAGAGGCGAGTCTTGGGGGTCGTCCCTGCTACCAAATCTACAGGGCATTCAAACCTCTTCCCCCTCACTCTCTCTGTACAGGCCTCATAAAAAACAAGAAAGTGACCTGTAAGCACTAAATAAATGAGGCTGTACCCTGCTCTTCCCTGACATCCGCACATAGAATAAACAAAAAAAAAAAACTACGTTTGCTCCCAGTGGTTATAACTTGGTGTATGAACTGAGTTTCCCTACATATACAAACATGTAATGTCATGCGAACCTGCAAGTATACGTGAAAAAACATAACAAAAAAACAATTCAAACGTCACGTAGCATGTAAAAATGAAATCAAATCACATGAAGTCACCAATTGATAGACAAATTACCGAGGAGTAGTGTCTTCCTGACTCTTTTCTAGTGAATGAAGCAGCGAAACGGCCTCCTTCAGGGTGTTAAATCTCCTCTGAGTCCCGTTCACCGTTACTCTCAAGGTAGCTGGGTATAGTAATGGCATAGTCCACATTCATCTTCCTCAGCCACGCGTTTACGTCATCAAAAGCGTTCCGTCTTCGAAGGGCCTCAGCAGAATAATCATTAAAGAACAAAATCCTAGATTCCTTACATGCGAGCTATCCTGGTTAGATTGATGGGATCCGAGCCGACGAGCCGCCTCCATCAAACGCATCGTTTATCTGCATCGTTGTGAAACTTCGCTATAAACAGCCTGGGGACGTTAATCGGCACCGGGCTTTGGTGCTAAGGATCGTTTGCTCGGTCAAGTTTCAGCCTTCCCGCCTTTGTGTCCATCTGGAGGTACTCTAGGATCCACTTTTCAAGGAAATTAACTGGATCTAGGGCCTCTGTGCCTTCAGGTTAGCCGACTATACGTACGTTGCACCTGCGACTTCGGTTGTCAAGTTCATCTATATGTTCTCGCATCTCATGTATTTGTTTCTCGAGTTGCGCCAGCTTAGCCTCTGATAATGTCGCTGTGTCCTCCTGTTACGTACTTGTATTTTCATGTGTTTGTTCTGGGCAGGTAATATCTGTTTATGTTAATTCAGCTGTGCCAGGGCCCTGCTCCGATTGGTGCGTGGATACACCGGCCCGACGCGACTGGTTCCAGCTGGAGGACCCGCCCATTAAAAGGAGGCTGGAGCACTACAGCGAGAGAGGTCCTCGCGTCTCTCCTCACTACCCAGCAGCGTAACTGTGGCAGCCGTTGGCTGCAGTGCGGCTTGAAAGTGTTAGAAGTGGAGTGGTAGGGGTGAGCTGCCGTTTCTTTTGATCACCCGTTTTTTCTCCTGTTTTGAATTAGTTAAGGAGGTCAGACTCCGTCTTTATTTTTGACTTTGTTTTGGTAAGGTCAGGGGTGCGGGATTTGTGTAGATTTGTTTTGTTTATTATTTTGGCCTTGGCTCACCCTGAAGTGTTGACACTCCCGTTTTGTTGTTCCTCTTTTATTTATCACTTTGTAAATAAATCACTATAACGAACGGATTTGTTTCCTGTGGCTGCTTGGGTCTTGGGGGGAAGCGAGTGCCTCGCTCATGTTATGGCCTGGCCCTAGACGGGTCGTAACATGAATTGGGGGCTCGTCCTCTGCCTTGTTCTGTGGTTGTTCTCGTGTGTTTTGGTCTGTTTGGCAGTTTTCTTGGTGTGGGGGTGTAGTGGGTGTGTGTGATTATGGAGTTTTCTTTGGATGGTTTTGTTACTTCGCCCTCATGGGATAAGTTGGAGAAGTGCAAGAAAGCGGATTTGCTGATTATTGCTAATTTTTATGATGTTCACGTGTCCTATAGTGCCCGTAAAGCGGAGGTTAAGGACGCTTTGTGTGCAGGGTTGGTGGAGCGAGGCATCCTTTCTGCCCCGAAGGCAGCTGTAGAGCGGCCTGGCGGCGGGGGTGTGCAGGTGGCTCCGGAGGCTGAGCCGGTGCCGGATTCCAAAGGGCCTGTTAACGTGCTCCCAGCTGAGGTGGAGTCTGATGCGGCTGTGGTGCAGCCTGGTGCAGCTGAGGCAGAGTCTGAAGCGCCTATGTCTGGTACGGCCGGGGACCCCCTGGCGGGGCGGTCTACGGAGGATCTCTGTTTGACCCTCCGTATAAGGGAGGTGAAAACCCGTGCTAAAGAGCTTGAGGTACAAGCAATGCACCTCCGTGTCAGAGCTTTGGAGCTGGAGCGAAAGCCCTCCACCCCTCTCGCCACAAGTGCCTCTAGTCGTCCTAGTACGTCCACAAGTGCCTCTAGCCATCCTAGTACGTCCACCACTGTCTCAACTGGTTTTGACATCACTAAGCATATTAAACTGGTTCCTCCGTTTCGTGAGGCCGAAGTGGACTCCTATTTTAACGCTTTTGAGCGTATAGCGGCCGCATTAAGCTGGCCGAAGGAGTTTTGGCCACTGTTGTTGCAATGTAAACTGGTCGGGAAAGCCCAGGAGGTGTGTACCAGTTTATCAATTGAGGATAGCCTTGATTATGACATCATGAAGAAGACTGTGTTGCGGGCATATGAGCTTGTCCCGGAAGCCTACCGCCAAAAATTCAGGAAGTGTGAAAAAACTGCCAATCAGACGTTTGTGGAGTTTGCCCGTGAAAAGAGTCGCTTGTTTGAAAGATGGTTGCAGGCCAGTAAAGTGAAGGGGCTTGAGGGGCTGAAGGAGCTTCTTTTGTTAGAAGAATTTAAAAAATGTTTGCCGGACCAAGTAGTCATTTATCTGAATGAGCAAAAGGTGACGTCACTTGCCAAAGCTGCAGTGATGGCTGATGAGTTTACTCTCACTCACAAAACTATATTTTCAGCCGCTGTCGCACAAAATATCAGGGTGGGACAGGAGAGGAAAATAAAGTCACCAAGGCTGGGATGGAAGGATAGACAGGAGGATGGTGGAAATCGCGAATGTTTTTATTGTCGCGAACCCGGACATCTGATCGCTGTCTGTCCCGCGCTCCGGAGGAAGGAGCAGTGCAAAGGCTCTAAAAATCCAGCCGGCGTAGGTCTCATTAAAGTTGTGCCTTCGCCCAAAATGCGTTCCACCCATGATTTGCACCATGCGAGTGCTGAAATAGAGCCATGTTTTAAACCGTTCATCACCAAAGGCTTTGTTTCTGTGACGGGGAAAGAGAAGGATAAGGTGCCTGTTACTATTCTTCGGGACACAGGTGCGCATCAGTCATTTATGTTGGACAGTGTACTGCCATTGTCAGATAAAACTGCTTGTGATTCAGATGTGTTAGTCTGGGAATTAAGATGAGCGTTCTTCGGGCGCCGCTACACAAGGTGCATTTGCATTCGCCCGTGATAACGGGGCATGTTAAAGCTGCCGTGAGTTCCCAGTTGCCTATTAAAGGGGTTTCATTTATCCTGGGAAATGACTTAGCTGGTGGGACAGTTTTTCCACCGCCCGAAGTGGTGGAAACGCCTATTGCTTCTGTCACTGATGCTGCCACCTCTATGTCAAGTGTGTTTCCTGTTTGTGCTATTACTCGTGCGCAATCGCGCAAATTTGATGATGTTATGGGTGCCGCTGACACATTTATGGCGACGCTAGACGAAAGAAAGTCTCCCAGCTGTGAAAGTGGCAGAATAGAAAGCGGCAATGATGTGACAAAACTGATGCCAGAGCTGGATGAAAAGTTAAATAGGACTGCATTGATCACCGCTCAGCAGAATGACTCCTCACTGACTCCCTGTTTTATATCCGCAGCCACAGGTGCAGAAAGTAGTTCCTCCACTTCTTTTTTTGTACAAGATGGAGTTCTTATGAGGAGGTGGTCCCCTGACCAGAGTGGTTTGCGTGGTGCTACGCAGGTGGTGGTGCCGAAGCCACATCGAGGGCAGGTGCTTAGCTTAGCGCATGATGCCAGCATGGCTGGACATCTGGGGTGAACAAAACTTATCATCGGGTGTTGCGCAACTTCTTTTGGCCGGGGCTGAAAGCTGATGTGGTGGCATATTGTCGTTCCTGTACCACATGTCAGATGGCGGGGAAACCTAACAGACCAATTCCACCTGCTCCGCTACATCCTATTCCAGTAATAGGTGAGCCGTTTGAAAAAGTAATATTGGATTGTGTGGGCCCCCTGCCAAAATCAAAATCCGGACACCGATACATACTTACAATACTGTGTTCAGCAACAAGGTTCCCAGAGGCAATTCCACTACGCACGCTGAAAGCAAAACCGGTAATAAAAGCACTAATTAAGTTTTTCTCTACTTTCGGGCTTCCAAAGGTTATTCAAACAGACCAAGGAACAAATTTTACTTCAAAAGTGTTTGCGCAGGTTGTGAAGGAGTTGCAGATAAAACATGTAAAGTCCAGTCCATACCACCCGGAAAGTCAGGGCGCTCTGGAGAGGTTCCATCAAACCCTCAAAGCTATGCTGCGCAAGTTCTGCGCAGAGTCTGGTAGAGAATGGGATGAGGGTCTGCCGTTATTGTTGTTTGCCGTCAGGGAGGCCACTCAGGAATCCTTGGGATTCAGTCCTGCGGACCTGGTGTTTGGACATGTGGTCCGCGGTCCCCTCCGGCTTCTGAAGGAGAAGTGGTTGTCAGACACTTCTGAAACCCAGCATAATGTCCTTGATTATGTTAGCGGACTTCGAGAAAAACTCCACCTTGCATGCCAGTTAGCTCGGGAAAATCTGACACATACGCAGGCAAAGATGAAAGCTCGTTATGATAAAAAGGCTGTTTGCAGAAGTTTTCCAGCCAGGCGAGAAAGTGTTGGTGTTGCTGCCTGTGGTAGGGTCCAGTTTGCAAGCCCAGTTCGCTGGCCCATATGTGGTGAAACAGAAACTCAGTGACCACAATTATGTGATCCAGACCCCAGATCGCCGGAGAAAGTCCAGGGTTTGTCATATTAATATGTTGAAAGTGTATCACTCGAGGAGCCCTTCGAGTGAGCCATCTCCAGTGTGCACCGCCAGTGTTGTTTCTCCTTATGAACCCTCTGATGACGGACTGATTGAGAAAAATGACACACTGGGTAGCGGTCGGTTGAAAAATTCTGAGATCTTAAGTGATTTAGACACATATTTAGCCCACCTGTCTGAGCCCGCTCGAGCTGACATCACTGATCTGATAAAGAATAATTTATCACTTTTTTCTGATCATCCTCGTCAAACTGCAGTCCTGTACCACGACATTGACGTGGAAGGACATAAACCGATTAAGCAGCATGCTTATCGAGTGAACCCAGTGAAAAGAGCGATAATGCAGAAGGAGGTTGACTATCTTTTAGAACACGGTTTAGCTGTTCCGAGCGCCAGCGCGTGGAGCTCGCCGTGTGTGTTGGTACCAAAATCTGACAATACTCCCCGGTTTTGCAATGATTACAGGAAAGTTAACGCTGTTACCAAACCCGATTCATTTCCTCTTCCTAGAATGGAGGATTGTATTGATAGAGTGGGATCGGCATCTTTTGTAACCAAACTTGATCTGTTAAAAGGTTACTGGCAAGTACCTTTAACCCCCAGAGCATCTGAAATATCTGCTTTTGTCACGCCAGATCATTTTCTCCAGTACACGGTTATGCCGTTTGGGCTGCGTAATGCACCCGCTACGTTCCAGCGCCTTATGGCCAAAGTACTGGTGGGCGTGAATAACTGCGATGCCTACTTAGATGATGTTGTCATTTACTCATCCACCTGGTCTGACCACTTACAAACCCTCTCTCTCGTTTTCAGCCGTTTTCAAAAAGCCTCGCTTACTCTAAACCTGGCCAAATGTGAATTTGGCAGAGCCACCATCACATACCTGGGGAAACAGGTGGGTCAGGGACAGGTACGGCCGTGACTGCAAAAATACAGGCTATTGTCGAGTTTCCGGTTCCCCAAACGAGAAGGGCGCTGCGCCGATTTCTAGGAATGTGTGGTTATTACAGAGGTTTTTGTAAGAACTTCGCTACTGTTGTCGTTCCTCTCACCGATTTGATCAGCCCGGTGAAGCGGAAGCGGAACACCTCCACATCAGCAATCCGTTTCTCTGCCTCATTCATTCTGGTGGCGATCGCTTGCAGCTGTGAGGTCTGTTCTTTAATAGTTTAGAAGACAGTAGAAATCTTGGAGTCAATTACTTTAGTAAGATTATCAGTTACTCTATCCAAAGGGTGAGCAATACTTGTTTCCATAGTGCTGGGACTAGCTGACGTGTTCGGTATCTTCGGTATAGTGCCTAGCTCTTCTCCGCTTTCAGCATAACCGAGAGTTTTCCTCGATGATTTTTTAGTACTTCTAGGCATGTTGTCCGAGATTTTTAGGAAGTAACTGTCCAGGCTCATGTCAGAACATTCCCCTTTAGAAATTCTGTACTTGACGCCATTCAAATATAAAGATATGAGATAAATATTAACAAATACCACTGGAGCTCACACAGCCACAATGTCTACTCTACAGTGCCATCTTGAATCCCCAGTCCAAACTTTATTGTTAATATTGTATAAAGAGACAGATCGAACGGGACAACCACCCTTTGATGCAATAAATTATTGTCATTTTGTTAGAGGTCTGCATTTAAAACCACAGCAGATACTTCCTGCTGTTGATGCCATTTGACATGTAGTCTCACAGTACAGAGACTACTCCCCACAGAGTGTATTGGTTTGGCCAGTAACAGTCTTCATGTTGTGAGGAGGTGTTCTCTCTGTGCTCTGTGCTCTGTGGTGAAATGTGCGAGTGTGCAGTGAAGAAGGCAGCTTTGTGGTCGTCTATGTTTCCTTTTTACCCAGTTCTTTGTTTCACAGCAGAGGTGTTCAGAGGTTGAAGAAAAAAAAACTGTGAAAACCTCCTAACAACCATTACTTAATGTCACCTTAAAGAGATATTTTGCTCTTTTACTCTTATAGTGCCATATGTGTTGTGGCTTTTGTAATTTATCTGATTTATTGTGCACAGTGTGATCCAGCTGTAATCTACTCATTAGTGAAAATTCAAGATATCAGCTATAGAAAAACAGCCATCAGAGCAAAGAGGACCAGAGGTACAGCTGCTCTTTAACTTGTACTTTAAAACAAAGATAGCTACTTTCAGTTTGTATGCAAAGAGGATTACATTCTCAGTGAAGTTCAGGACATCAAGTTCCTGATCTCACTATGAGAGACAAAAAAGAGCTGTGGTGAAAGCTTTACACCAAAGCCCCTATTCTTACCTACTCGTATTAGCTCACTTTGGTTTTCAGGGTTTTCCATTAGGTCATAGTACCTGATAGCAGCTACTTTTTTAGTGCCTACTCTGCCTGGGTTCCAAGTGATCCAAGCGGAAATCCAAATGGAAAATGTGACGTCAACAGTCTGCATGTCACCGATTGGCTGCTGAAGGGCTTCAGTGAGTCTCCTTCAATAAAATCAAAACCACAATTTTTGAGACCCGGCAATGAGGGAAATAACTGCAAAAACAAAGTCATGATCCCAGACTCTGACAGAAACACACTGACCAAGCAGAAGTCGTCACCTCGACCTGCTTTGTTGTGGTGTTTGTGTCATATACTAATAACATCACAGAACGCTTCCTATAGCAACCCCCAGAGACATTTAATTGAACTCAATTGTAATGGAAAACAAGGCAAGCTGAGTTGTACCACCTCAAGTCGCAACAAGGTGATCTGAGTAGGTCATAATGGAAAAAGGCCATAACACATTGATGACACATAAGCCCTTCTACAGTCTGTTAACCTCAGGTTCTTGGATCTTTGAAGTGAACGACGTGAGCCGGCTCCTTATCGTGGGCCGTGGTTTTTTTTTTTCTTTCTCTCACCCTCTCTCTCGCACTTTTTTCCACTTTACTCCGCATGCGAGTCTTGTGCTTTGAGCTGGGCAGAGGGGGGAGGGGCAGTAGTTACACTGGCAGTAGCACAGGATCAAAGCGGGAGGAAGAGAGAGAGAGTAAGAGAGCCAGGGACAACAACGTCAACGCCCCTCTCACGGGGCCAACATTCTCACAGAGAATTATGACCTTGTTTTCTGCCTCACTGTGTTAACATTCCACATGCATGTAAACTAGCGACAGGAGTGCTCTTACAGTGAAGTGAGAAAGTGATATTACTATAACTAATATGATATGATTAAATATGTGATTAATACATGAGAAAAGAAATCTGCCACCACATGATAAAAGATTCAGAAAGTTTATTCATGCAGGTCCATATGACAGAGAATATATATCTTCTTTTTGTTTTCAAATTTTAATTTTTATTTAATTGTGTTGTGGTTTGCAGTGTTTTGTGTTGTTTAACTTTAAATTTGTTTAAAAGGAAAAAGCTGAAAATTTAAATAGTTAAAAGTTGAAATGTGAATAGTTGGTTTTTGTATTATATGATTTATTTATTACATTTTATGTGGAGTGAATAAATAAATGTATATTTACGGTGGCCCCTAGAGACAAAGCACGTACAAACCCCAAAACACGACAGAAGTGCTCCAGGATGCTAGAGGCAGTATTGAGTATTGTTAACTAGTGGCTACACAAGCCAGGAAGTACCAACGACCGGATTTGGTGTGTGGTAGTAACAGGTAAATGAACAGGTTTCTTTTTTTTAAATTATTTGAATATATATGAGTGCTTGTGTATAAATACACAAACAATACAAATATGCTTTCAATTGTGTAATTTAAGTGATCTAGGTAGCTCTGTTTTGGAAGTTCAGTTAACTCTAGAAATTTGGTACACGCTTTGGAGTTTGTACGTGTTTTGGAGTTTTTCCGTGTTTTTTTCTCTAGGGGGCCACCGTATATATTTATATGTAAACATATATAAATAAAACCACTTTTTTTTTACATTAGTAATTACTTTTGTGCATAATTTTATAGTGTTGCTAATAATAAATTAATTAAAGCAACAAAACAACCTGAAGAGCCGGTTGGGAGCCGAAAGAGCCGGCTCTTTTTAATGAGCCGAGCCGAAAGATTCGGTTCTCTAAAAAGAGCCGTAAATCCCATCACTATTATACTAAATACAGAGAAGTGATTCAATGATAAAACAGACAATTTATTAATAGAGGGGCAGGGATGCCACGCACAAAACAACTCAAAAAGAAAAGAAAACTCACCAATACACAAGTGTAGCACACTATCACACGCTCATACTAATAAACTAAAAATGCAGGTGTGTAATACTGGTGTGTAATACTGGGTTGACTTAATAATTAAGTCAACCCAGTCTCCTCAACATCAGGCCCTCCACATATGAATAAAAGAAACAAGAAAATTATAATATATTGCAGCAAAACTAATATGCGCACGCTGGGGATAGCCCAACTGCAGGAACACACTGTTGATCCACAGCAAGAAAAAGGGCCTTCTACCAGTGGTATAACAAAAACCAAACTACAAATCAAAACAACAGAGAGACAGACATACGAACTAAAAAAAACTTTAAATCTGGAGCAGACGGAGTCGCCGTATTACTCCAAATTGCTGTCCGACCAACTACTCTAAATTAACAATTCAGTCAATCAACATGGACGCCAGCTGACTCCCGTAGCTGGGATGTATGTAGCCGCTGTCCACGCCGACGTCCACTATTAAGACGCTGGCGGCAGCAGGGAAAAAGAAACCTCGCACATCGGAAACAGATGGTAAAAGGCAAAGCAGCAGCACTTCTGTTAGTGTGGCGTAGTGTAGAAAAGCCATAGAGACCCTGCTGTAAAGCTACTGGCCGCCCACTAGGCCCATACTTCCTGCAGTACATACGGAGTGTTTACTATAAAAGAGTAATAAAAGGTAGAGATCGTAACAAAGCCGAGTTACGTACCAATTAAAAGGCGTCACTCAAGTCACGAGAGAGCTACGACCTATAAACAACATTGGTTTACCACTGAGTGAAATAATGTAGGCACTGCACTGAATAAACACATTCTAGCCACGATGGAGGCTTCAGGAAGGTAATCCGCGAGTGATCTCTGACCGGGGGAAGTCAGGTGACTGAACGCGATTCAGGGAAACACCGTTTACTTGCGGATGAAAGGTGCAAACGCATAGAAAAATCTCTGTTTTCAAAAATACCCGGGTACGTGTGGATGTAGCCTCATATGGCCACTATTTATACTAGCGCCCCCTAATGCGCCTGACTAAAAGCGGGGTCAACCAGCACAATTTATATTCATCCTGACACACATGTATAACAATCTCTAGTTCAGTGTGTGATACGATAGGGCCTAATTTAGGAACATTCTTAAGTGATAGAAACAAGACTGAACCAGAGGTTTGACAAGAACATCCAAAGTGAGAGCTGGGAACTAAACGTCTGACATTGCAGGAGGGACAGGTGAGGTAGGCTATGAGTTGGCTATGAGCTAAGGTAAGCTAGCAAAACAGTAAAGACATAGTGAGTGAATACTTTGGCTATTAATTAGGGCATGAGTACACCAAGAGTGTGCTTAGGATGAAGGACGTGAAGATTATACTATGAAATAAGAATTTATCTAAAAGTTTGGAATAAAACTTTTTATGCAGAGAAGCTACACAAAAACACAACTGTGTGTTGTAACAGGAACAGGAAGTGATACTCTACCACAGGGAGAACTGTATTCCAATTCAGTGTCTGCAGCCTTGAAGGCTGCATCTTAAGGCCGATTACATCAAAGCAATACGACGAAAGCTGTCTCAATTCGACGGCTGCTCCAAATGTGGCCCACAAATACGTCCTTCATTTCCCCGAATTTGAAGGATGGATCAGTAGTTTAAACGCTGTGTAAACTTGTAATTTTAACTAATATAAAAAGACAGACTGAACAGGACAACCACCCTTTGATGCAATAAATTATTGTCATTTTGTTAGAGTTCTGCATTTAAAACCACAGCAGATACTTCCTGCTGTTGATGCCATTTGACATGTAGTCTCACAGTACAGAGACTACTCCCCACAGAGTGCATTGGTTTGGCCAGTAACAGTCTTCATGTTGTGAGGAGGTGTTCGCTCTGTGCTCTGACAAAAAAGAGCTGTGGTGAAAGCTTTACACCAAAGCCCCTTTTCCATTAGTAACTATCTGTGTCAGCTCACTGACACTGGGCTGATTTGTGAAGGCGGGTAAGTTGTGCTACCCACAGTTTACCCGCTGGCATATGACCGCACACTTTTGAAGAGTCAACCATTTTACTCATCCTGCAAAGAAGAGAGCCCCATTGCATGTGACATAATCACATTTAAGTTCAAAAACTTTTTTTCCTTTCAAATAAACTTTCTATAATCAAGTTGTTGTTTTTTTGTCTGAACAGTTTTAGACACATTTGAAAGCATTTCACAGATGTTTTAGTAGTTTGGTAAACTACACTATGAGTCTATACACCTAACACAATGTTACCTCAAAACTGCTGGATGATGTTTTTTTTTTGTTTTTTTTTTAAATTGTGGGGGCTTGGGTGATTTGTGCAAAGGGTCTGGGTTAAGGTTTGTCAGTGCCGCAACTCACCCCAACTTATAAATACTTAAAACATATTATTGTATTGTGATTGTAGATTGTGTTTTTACAGTTTATCACTGTGACATTCTTAATTTCAGAGCAAAAATAGAAATAGACCGGAGTTATAATAGGGAAGACAGGCTGGGCTTCCACTCCTTTAGAGGACATGGACAGAGTGAACAAAGCGGTGAAGGGGTAGGTCATTCATCAGGTGGCGAGAAAGATGAACAGAGGTGTGGACTCGAGTCACCTGACTTGGACTCGAGTCAGACTCGAGTCATTAATTTTATGACTTTAGACTTGACTTGAAAAAAGGTTGTAAGACTTGTGACTTGACTTGGACTTTTACACCAGTGACTTGGGACTTGAATTGGACTTGAACCTGTTTACTTGAAAAGACTTGATATTTTACCCAAATCTAAAATTGAACATACATATTATATAAAAAGTGCGGACCATTAATTCACTTTATTCATTCATTCATTCTTACCACACTCCGTATGTACGTGAGCGTGAGCTGTAGCACAGCCAATCAAATGAACCAGATTTAAAAAAAACAAAAAACAAAAACGCTCGAGCCAAAAATGCTCCCAAGAGTAATTTCTTTCGGCTACACGAACTACGAAGTAGTCGGAAAAAAAAACGAAATGCAACATGCAAAACATGCAAGAAAAGAATTACAGACGGAGATGGAACAACTTCCAACTTTGTCCGACATTTGAAGTTGCATAAAGAACGGTAGGTGCTGCCTTTTTTTTGCTACGATGAGATAGCGACTTAGCTAACTGCATCTCATTAGCAAATGTTCTCCGGGCTACGTTGATGATACTATTTGGCTTTAACAGGTATGATATGTTTGTCATGCTATTTTAAATCCGGTCCTACAAGCACATCCAAGAATAACATGCAACTTGTTAGCTCACAATTGTCGGTGAATGGTGAGCAGGGTCCGTTTCAGAAAGTGGGTTCTGTAGCTGTACTCAGGGAAGAGAGTTTCTCTCCGTCTCCTCCTCATCATTAACCCCGTAGAGCTACATGTTTATTTTTGTAAGAAAACCAATTACCCCCTTATTTTTTGTTTATTATTGTGAATTATTTTGACATTGTTATGTGCTGCCAGACCATGGTTATATTTCATTATGCCAGTGGATGGTGCTCTTGCATTGCCAGAGAGGCTCTGTGCACGCGCAGCTCAGAAATAAATGAGCTCTGGCCTGAGCAAGATGCTAACTTTGGTGTCCTCTCTATTAATCCACAGGTACTAACAAACAAACTTTTATGTTACCGAACTGGTTCTAAATGTCATGTAAGTTGAGTAACAACTGTTCGGCTATATTTTGAGATGAGAGTGATGATGTTGTTTTGTGGTATTTTGTTGTAATGAGTATTAGTGTATCATCGGCATAATGCTATGTAGCACTATAAGTATATGCTATGACAGTGGCAACCTGCGGCTTCAGAAAATGTGTTGTGGTGTTTGTTTTAGTGTTAGCCAAGCAGTACTGAGTACATGTATTAAGGGGAAAGCTTTTCGTTGTGAAACAACGTTTGCAGTCGTCTGCCGCCATGTTGTGTTGCGTTCAGGGACGCCATGTTCAAAAGTAATAGCGTATATGGCGCGAATGTGGGGAAAGGTGTGAATGTGAGATGGGTTATTTTGGTATGTTGTTATGCTTTAGCCGCCAGTGTATTTTTTAAAGTTGTGAGTATGTAAAGTCATTTTGAATTAGTTTGTATTTATTTTGCTTTGGAGAGAATGCTTTTTGTAACTTTATTTTTGTTTATGAACTCTTTTATTTTATGGGAAGAATGCATGGTCTAGTGTGATTTCTATTGTGTATATTTGGAGAAATAAATGAGCTCCGGCCTGAGCAAGAAGCTAACTTCGGTGTCCTCTCTATTAATCAACAGTTTGCTCATATTTGGCTATGCAGTGCTCTGTAGCCTGTGTGTCGCTTGCTGCCGGTCTAGATTCCCCTAGGTTTGGTGCCGGTAACATATGGTCGTGTTTAACTTTTGCATGTCTGAGCCAGGGGGAAAAAAAAATTGGTTAGAAAATCTGGCCCACCTTAGTGTGTAATTGAGTAGTCCTGCTATATATGGCCTTTTTCTTCTGTCATTTATGTCAATACATCAAATAAAATACTTTGATCTTATGTTATTAGCTGTTGTTTATTTGCAAAGGTCAGTTATTCTTAACAGGGATGCTAAACATTGCTTATTAGAACTGTATGCAGAGTTTTGAGAAAAGTGTTTTAATAAATATTGTTTATATATTTTTCATTTATATTTTTTATTGTCTGAAAACTATGAGGGTTTAAGTGTTAACAGTTATTTAGGATTATTAGGATCAACTTAAAGTCAAATGCAATTCATGAATGGCTGTAATGGAATTTCTGACATGAGTCTAATATGCTTACCTCTATCAGATTTGAAGAATACCAGATGAAAAAGAGGATCACAAATGAACCTCAACAGCCTTCCATATCACAGTTTATGGACACTTGTGCCGGACAGTACAGCATGACTCATCCACAGCAGAAAGCTATCACGAATGCATTATTAAGTGACTTGATTATTGGTTGCAACCTGCCCCTTTGTATTGTGGAAAACAAGAATTTTCGGCACTTTCTGACGGTAGTTGACAGAAAATACAGCCCGGTATGTCGCAGAACAATTATATCAAAAACAGAGAACCTCGCTGCTGAGAAACGTTCAATGTTAAAAACTCAGTTGAGCGAGACTGATCATGTTTCAGTCACTGTGGACATTTGATCAGACCGAAGGATGAGGGGTTTCCTTGGTATCACTGTGCACTGGATACAGAAAGAGACAGAGAGGATGCAGCTAAAATCCAAACTGCTGGCCTTTGACCGCTTCAAAGGATTACACACTGGTGAAAGAATCTGTGAGAAATTTGAAGCTATATGTGACGAATACAACATCAAAGATAAACTAAACTATATTATTAGTGACAATGCTGCCAATATGCGGAAAGCATTCACTGTGTGCTTCCCCACTGAGCAAGGTGAGGAACATGATGATGATGGTGATCATCTTGACGACCCAGAGCTCTGGCACGACTTAACCTTGGATGATCAGGAAACAGTAGGTGCTGCTATGGCAAAGACACAGCGCCTGCAGTGTTTTGCGCACACACTTCAGCTGGTGGTGAAAGATGGTTTGTCAGAGACCAAAGTGGCATCTCCTTCACTTTCAAAGTTATCTAAGCTCAGCTCTCTACTGCACACAAGCACAACATTCAAAGATGTGTTTGAAGCTGAATTTGGTGAACAGAAAGCGATCCCTGCTGCTGTTATCACAAGATGGAATTCAACACTGAGACAAGTGAAGGCAGTTCTCCAATGTGAACATCTCAAACTCTGTGCTGTTCTTGAAATGGCTGGGCACAAGGAGTTATTATTCACAACACGAGAGTGGAACCTGTTGAAGGAGATGGTGGACATATTGAAGCCTTTTGGAGAAGCAACAGATTTGACACAAGGTGAGAAAATAGTCACGATTAGTGCTGTTGTTCCATCTGTGCTGTCCCTCAATCACCACCTTGAGAAACTGAAGCCTCAAGTCCATTTCCTGAGTGGTCTGGTCAGGAGCCTCCAAGCATCTTTGAACAAAAGATTTCTTGGAATCTTTATCAGTGTGCGAATGGCTAGAGCAGAAGATGGGATCACTGCCCGCTTTTCAGATCCAGTGTACCTTAAAGCAGCTGCTTTGGATCCAGCATTTTCTCTGTTGTGGGTGGAACACCATGTGTTGGGCAGTTGTGACATAAAGGCAGAGGTGACACAAAAAGTTAAAGGTAAAGATTGAATATAGTTTATATTTATTCTGCATTTTTTTTTGTCTAAAATTGTAATAAAGGCTCTTTTGCTGTTGTTAATTTGTTTTGCCAGATCTGATCCTGCAAGATGCGGCAGATCCTGCAAAGTCAGAGCAACCTGTGACTCCTGGTGAGGAACATCAAGAGGCCTGTGAAGATGGAGGACTCTTTGCTGCTTACTGTAAGAGGCAGAAGAAGGATGTGGGGAAGAGTCCAGCTCTACAGCTAAGTCACTACCTGGATATTGCTGATGGACAGAGCGCCCTCTTGTTCTGGGCAATGAACATGCAGACTCTTCCTTCTCTGTTTCATGTGGCCACCAGAGTTTTGGCAGTACCTGCATGTAGTGCTCCTGTGGAGCGAGTTTTCAGCTATGGTGGCATCATTCTACGGCCTCATCATGCACAAATGACTGGCAGAATAGTTAATAGTTAACTGAAATAACTTAAAGTGCACATTCTTGTTCATTGTTCATACATATATATATATATATATATATATATATATATATATATATATATATATATACTTGTTTTGTACATAAGGAAATGTTTTGTTTTGTACATAAGGAAATCTCAGCAGTTTTTGTTTCAACAGGAAGTTCTGCTTTTGCATTTTTCGCTGAATGTTTATTCTGTGAATTTGTAATTTAGAGGAAGACTATTCTTGCAGCAAAGTTTAATTGAGCTGTGCAAGGTGCAATTTTAGAATTAGTTTGTGCATATTTTGTAAGTTACTTGTTTCATCAGGTGATGAGATTAATACAGATTTTAAAAAAGAATACGTGGTCTATTATTTACATTTAACATATAACTGCAACATTGTTTTTAAAAAAAAGACTTGAAAGGACTTGAAATTCAAAGTTTCGGACTTGGGACTTGACTTGAAAGTTGTCTGTCTTGACTTACGACTTGACTCGGACTTGCTTGACTTTACTTGAGACTTGACTCGGACTTGAGGATAAAGACTTGAGACTTACTTGAGACTTGCAAAACAATGACTTGGTCCCACCTCTGAAGATGAACATGTTCAGGATGACATTAAAACAGTATATTGAGAAGAAAAAGATAGATGGAAAAGAAATAAGGCTATACAATGATATAAAAGACGTGGACTTGCCAATCAAGCCTTTGACAAATATATGGAGAAAGAGCTGCCAGAACATATAAAAGCACTAGCACCCTTAATAACTTCATTTTTTTGTGCATACTCAAAAGACAGTTTGTATTTGAGTATGCACAAACAAATGACATTTTGATGCAGCTGGCAGGGATATCAGAGGCAAAAGCAGGTTAGCATCAATCTGAAAGTAATTGTGACTGTCATTGTGAACTTTGCAGGCCAAACCAAATCATACAACTATGTTAGATTGGTTGAGGTTTATGGTGCTGACAGTGCTGCAAAGTATTTCAGGTCAAGTAGCAGAAAGCCTGTGAATGGAAAACCCATCTGCAAGAAAACAATGACAGAGTCATCCCTAGTGAAGATGTGCATAAAAAACACTACCCCCATCACAAAAACTTGGTGGTACAGACAGAAGGGAGGAGTGGATAACATCAGCAAGTTATGGAGTTCTGTGAAGAGAATTTCAGTTAATTTCATCTTCATTTGAATTTGATTTTGTTCTTAAAATGTGGTCATGTGGTGCCAGGCCCTGTTTAAGAAAAGTGACCTTTCATGTGCTTATGTGGCAGAATAGGTTTGTGTAAAACTGCAGCTGATGTTGTAAAATAACTTTAAATAAACCTTATTAATTTTGTGATGAATTTGTCTAGCTTTTTTATAGAATTATAATTTTTGAGATCAAAATGTGCCTTTTTACTTTCATAATCAATGGCAAAATTTACCCCAAGGTATTCTCTCCAAAGGCACAACTTACTCTGCACCGGGAGCAAGTTGTGCCATAAGGACAGCTATATTTCTTAAAAACTATATTTCAGACCCACAGTGATTGTTCCCAGGGATGCACAACATCCTGAAATATATGTACATGTTTTAGTTGGAGGCATTACTGTCATGGCCTATGTTAGGTTTATCTAGGCACAAACCTATTGCTGGAACAACCGAGACAACCTACTGCAGTGGCAAAAACAAGACACAAGACACCAGAGCTCTTTCTGTGATCTCATGCATGAGGGAGATAACCGAGATCAAGCGCTCTTCCTGCCACTTGAACCCCATCAGTCTCGGTCAGCCCCTCCGTAGCACTGCTTTTTATTGTGGTTACATGAATATGCATAGTTTCATTAACATGTGACATCTTAAACAGGCATATGTATGAAAAAAGAGTACCTGTCTGTGTGTGCTGGTATGTCTATGTGTAAATATGGGTGTGTGTATGTGTGTACATGGGTGCGTGTAGGGATGGGTACCGGTATGGTTCTGACATAAGCGGTAGTAACCAGACCGAAAAGCAGCGGTGCTTTTTTTTCCTCAGCTGTGATACACTTTAGATTCTAGCAAATCATTTTACATTTCCGAGCATAGTAGGCGGGCCCAAGTACGTACGTTCTTTTAGAGCAGAGCTACAGATTAAAAATGCCCAAGGCAAAGCAGTCAAAAGTCTGACTGTACTTGACAGCAAAAGATGCAAACTCAGCAGCTTGCAACAAGTGCTTTAAGCTGATACTGTGCAAGGGAGGTAACACCTCAAATCCAATGAAACACCTGGCGACGCATAGCGTTTTTTTAAAAGCCGAGAAATGTGCCGTGTTTGATAGCTTGCTGCGAGACCTCACACCGAGCACATCTACTGCGGGTGTGGTGCCTGTTATCGGACCGGAGTTGGCAACATCCCCCAAAAACCCGAAGAGGAGAGTCCTGGCCCCTAGCCCTGCCAGTGTAGCAGAAATGATGACGGATGATGATGGCAGCAGCAGCCGTTCTTCTCTGCGTGAGTAGCTTAATGTTGTTTGTGTGTAATTTACGTTGAGTAGGCTAACCACGTTATTACATTAATGCATGTAAGGTGAACTAGCAAACACCGTCGTAGTTACATGCGGCTGTCTTCTTGATTGACTGCAGATACTTCCTTCACCCTGGCCAAAAAGACTAAAATGACCAAAGAAAAAGTGGAAAACAGTTAAACATGAGAGGTTTTTGGACAAAGTTTGTGTTTTTTCCATTGTTTTAAACACTGCTTCCAGCCAAGAGTGATACCATATATGCCCCATAGCTGCAGAAAAGGCTAACATTGTTGGGACCAATTTTGTGTTCTCCATTCTTTAAGCACCGGTTTGAGCACCGTTTAAGCACCGGCACCATTTCAAAAGTACCGGTTTGGCACCGGTATCGGATAAAACCTAAATGATACCCATCCCTAGGTGTGTGTGTGTGGGTCAAAATTTGACCCTGTGAACGCCTCCTCAGAAAGATGGCGCCAGGAGTCCAGCGGTCCTCCTAAACAAAGGGATCTTGTAACTGAACAGATACAGAGTAGGTGTCCTCCCATACTATATATCTCAAGACTAGATGCCCTTCCCATGAACTTAAGAATGTGTAGAGTGCACCCAGACCCTTAGCAGACCTAAATAAGGATGAGACATTTTATCAACATACAAACGATTATATATCTCTAAACATAAATGATTATAGGTTTCTAAGTACAAATGACAATCCTAAAATATAACTCTGAGAGCCTCTCTTTAAAGCCAGTTTAAGAAAAAACTGGCACAACTCACCCCACTCTTCCCTATCTACTCTGCTGGTATTCCAAGCCAAATGGAAAATGTGATGTCAGCAGACTGCATCTCACTGATTGGCTGCTCAGTGGCTTCACTTGATCAGTCATCAGTGCTTCTGCTTCACAAAAATCCAAACCACCACCTAGCAATGCCGGAAATGACTGCAAAAAACAAAGTCATGATCCCCGAATCTGACAGAAACATCCTGACCGAGCAGCAGTCGTCACCTCGAGCTGCTTTGTTGTGGTGTTTGTGTCATATACTAATAACACCTGTTGTGGAAATTTTAATTACCAAAGCCTGCAGACGGGATGAGCTGTAACAACACCTTCATTTCAGCTATCTTATGCATAAGGAGGGACATCAGTAAGGGGGCACTGAAAGTCGTCTCTAACAATGAACAGTTCAGGTCCTTTTTATACACAGTCACAGAACAAAAGGCTTTTACAGTTTGCAGTTCACACCTTGGCTCTAAACAGACAGACTCTCCATCACCTGTGTGAATCTCCCCCACTTTGGGGTCAAGCCTTCCTGTGTGAGCTTCCGCATCCTGGGAGACATTCACCAGTTTCTCACCGTCTGTTTCCCAGCATGAATGAGGTGTGAACCAGACATACTAAACTAAGTAACATGAAAACATTTCATCAAGACAATACATTAAAGAGAGATCCCACAACCCATACTAAACTAAGTAACATGAAAGCAAGACAATACATTAAAGGACAATACACTAAAGAGAAATCCCACAACACACCACAGCACAGCAGACATTTAGTTGGACTCAATTGTAATGGAAAACAAGGCAAACTGAGTTGTACTACCTCAAGTCGCAGCAAAGTGACCTGAGTAGGTCATAATGGAAAAGGGTATTACAAAGTGTGCATCAGTTTGAATGCACTCCTTGTCTTCCCCCAAAGTTTGATGCAGAACAGGTTTTAATGCAACACAAAGAATATCTGTGCATATACATGCAACTGTCAGTAATAACTCAGTCAAAACAAATCAATTATTTTAAGTGTAACTTCTCAGTGTGTCTGGAAGCAGCAAATGTTTAGTTTCTAATGTAATCTAATGCAGTTAATAAGCTCACAGACATAAAGGTGGAGGTTTCATGGATAATGGAAAAAGAACCGGTTAAAGTTGTATGGATTATGAAATCTGTGCTTTGTAGCTGAGGTGGTTCCTGTGCATTGAAATTTGAACTGCTTGTAATCATTTTTCCTGTTGTTTGAACTGTGTGTATTTGTGTTCAGACTTTAAACTGGAGCCCAACGTTGTCTACTCTTCACTGAAGTATTCCATCAGTCCAACCACTGACGTCCAGCTGCTGCTCTCTAACTGGTTTTACATTTTTTTTTTTTATGTTTTTAATAACGTTACATTTTGATGTACTTTCTTTTGTTTGTTCTTTTTCACACAGCAGAAATGTGGTTTCTCTGCAGGACTAAACCAGTTTTGCTCTCGCTGTTTTTTCTCGTGTGGTTCTGTGGGTTTCACCAAGCCATCTAATGCGAAATGTATCTTTTCCAGTTTGGTTGTGGCTGTGCGATGCATGCCTCTATTCAGCACAGAAAAACATCTAAAAGAATAAACATTAAGCAGCTTTTCAGTGTCTGTAAACTGGAGAGAAAAGATTCTTTACTGACTGTATGAAGAGTTTTAATGTCTTTATTTCACAATGAAACGGAAACCAACCAACACATGCTGACATGGAAAACTGTTTCAATTTCATTAATTAATTGTTTGATTTTAAGCAAATGAAGACTATTCTGTAGTAGCAGCTTCAAAATGTGAATATTAACATTTATTTGTTTATTTTAATGATTTAAATTTGGGATTTTGTCTGCTGTTCTGTCAAAACAAATTAATTCCAGTATCTTACTTTAAATACTGCCAGCTGTACTGTGTTAAAATGACATAAGCACAGAGGAGAGCAAACCCGATTATATCAGTAAATGATAAATGTTTGACTTTTATCAGCATTAATCAGAGATCATGAAATTCTGCTTCTTCAACAAATAATAATTTCATTATATTTATTTATGTTTTCAACAGACTGCTGTTGTTGATGTGCTGTTGTTTGTGTACCTTCTTGGAGTGTGTGTGTGTGAGTGTGTGAGTGTTGTGTGGCTTCTTGGAGTACCTGGTTAGGATAATTGAATGCCCCCAAATGTGGAATGAAACTGCCATTTCATTAGGAACATTATACCACCAGTCTCCTGTTTCTTTAAATAAAGTATTGGAAGCATCATCTGCTAGTATTCAAGTAGTATTTAAAAAAAAAACATCTCCCTGTCTTGATCTAACATAAATCAGTGTGTTGGTGCATGGTTGAGAGTGTAATGGTTCAGTTTGACCTCATGGTGGCAGTGTTGTCTCACTAACATTAAGCATTGCATTGGACGTATTTAGCAAAGTGCAGTGGCTTCTTGTGCAGTGTGGTGAACAGGACAGCTTGCATATTTTATTGCAACGAGGAAGGTTAAGTGATGTTTCTGCTGCTGAAAATCAGTTTTTTCTACAATATGACAGTCCTAAATTCAGCTTAAATTACACATACAATCATTTTAACTCTTTCAAGAAAACATATTCAGTGTTTCTACATAATTTCCTCAGGGATTATTAAAGTATTTTGATTTGCAGTGGAGACTTACTACCTTTACTTTGTAACCTACTCCCATATTTGAAGAAACAGGAATAAAAAAGGCAGAAACGAGTTTTTTTAAAGAGTTGTAGAGCCGCCCAGGCATTAGAGGAAGGCAACAGCTTAGAGGAGGTGATAGAAGCTTTCATGGAACATAATGAGGTAGAAAGTGGCTGCATCCACCTGTGGATAAGAAATGCTGTGTAAACTGGAGCTCTGAAGTTGGTTTCCCTGGAACACGCTGCCATGCAGGACATCGGCCTGTGAAGGGAATCATCTTTGCAGGCTCTCCCTCATCGTTGGCAGATTAAAGCAGCCTTGTTAAACTCTCTTTAAGAGAAGTATGAATTGTAAATACCTTTTCTTAAAGTTCATCAAACCCTGTGACTCTTTATCAACCCACCTGGGTTTCTAATGTGAAAACTAGACAATTCTGGGCAGAACCACTAAAACTGACACAAACAGACAGACACACACACCTAGGGGTTTTGAAGGGACGAACATAAAGGTAAATAGCGAAGGAGGAGCCAGAATGGTAATTTTAAAAGGTTTATTTCATGCCAGAGTTGAAGTTCTTGTTCAGACTGAGGGTTAACTTCAGGGAGAGCCAAGGCCAACATAAAAAGCAAAACATCCCTGATATGAAAATAAAAGAAACTTGCCTAACTCCAAAGAAAACAATATATACAACCTACAACCATCGCCTACCTAAAAGCAAATAAACAGGAGAAAACAGGGTGGCAAAACAAAAGGCAGCTCTCCCCTAAGGCAGTCTGAAAATGAAAACACAAAAAAGCACATACAAGTCTCAAAGGCATGCAAACCTGCACAGGTATGGCAATCCAAAATGGCCAGAGGGTCCAGAAACACAGCTTCACAGGCCTTAAGTAGTGCTCTGCTGATTAACAATTAGCTGGACTCTGAGCAGCATCCAATCAGGACAGAGGAGGTGGAGCCTAGACAGAAAAAGAGTTAGTAGGAAGAAGAAACATCCTCCTGGGGGATGTAACACACACACACATACAGAGGGTGATAGAGACACTACTGCATGTCCATAACTTTTGTCTTTTCTCTCCTTAGTTTGTGTTTTAAGATAAGATAAGATACCAAGAACTTTATTTATCCCGAAGGAAATTCTTTTGTCATACACATACTCAGTGCAGCAAGAGAGACAGAGGAACAGAGTAATAAGATATACAATATTTACAATAGAATTCAAGTATACAGTAATATACAGTAAGATAAAAATATAATATTGAATATAACTATTAGGGCTGGATATCGTCACTGATTTCTAGAATCGATTCGATTCCGATTCACAAGGTCCTGAATCGAGTCGATCCACTATTCGTTTCGATTCTGTTTGAATGATGGAAATTTTGCCTGAGACATTCAGAAATATTATAATTCTGATTACGTATTATGTTACAGTACATTTCCTTATTTTTATATCTATACAAAGAAAGCTGACACTTGTGAGACTTTATCAAAGGTGTAAGCATCACAGCAGATGCCTTTGTGTCAAAGTAACTGAGGATAAAACACGAAAAACATGAAGGTGACTTTCCTGGCCTGGGATTTTATAGCAGATGACCTTAAAAATATTCTGCAGTAGATCAAACACGAAAGAAAACCATAAATCAACATATGAACATTACCTAATACTGCTGAAGTGAAGCACAGCAAAGTTACATAGCTTTTATTAGAGACACATTTTGCATAATTTTAAGAAATGAAGCACCGGGGACTTCGGTGCTTCAGCTGAGCCTCAGCTGCGAGCAATCAGCGGGAGACCTACTTCAGCTGACTCAACCGGCTCCTCCGTGCCAGTTTGTTCTACCCTTCTCGGTGGTAAATGATGTTTTCCTTCGTGGTTTTCCTTGTGTGACTTAGCTCTTGGAGTTTTTCTGTCTTCCCTTCATTCAGCGGAGTTCCAATCCTGACTTTCACCTTACTGGGACAGTCCACGTCTCCCAGCCTACTCGTCCACCTGCCCTCTAACCCCCACGCTTCAGCTTGGGACCTTCCAGACCCTTTCCACAGACCTCTCCCCTCCCCTCATTGATACTAACCCAGACTGGCACAGTAAGGCAAACTATTCTCCAGTTTCTAGTTATCTAAGCTCCAGTTTTCCCTCCCAATTATAACCACCTCTCCCTCTGTTACAGAATATTCCCGCGGCTCTCTGACCTCTTCCCCGTTCCTGCAACTAGCCTGATTTTGGGTCCACTTTCCTGGGCGAACCTGTTGGTTCATGACAGTTTACATTTGTTTAGTAGCCTATTGAACAGCAGAAATGAGGACTTTCTTTTCGAAAGTCAGTAAAACAAAAAAAAAAAAAAAACAGCAACGTATTTTGAATACTTTGGATTACTTAATATTTTAGCATGCGACCAACAGTGCTGGAAACAACGGTAGACTGGTGGGTAATAAGCAAGTGAATAAAGCAGAAAATAGAGATTTTTAGATGGGAATCTATTCCTGAGAGAGAGAGATTTTTGATTTTTAAAAAATACGTTTATTGCTCATGAAATAATCGACATATTACCACACCTGTCACATTGAAGTGTAACACAAAATCAATAAAAAGTTACATCAACACCTGCCCCAAAACTAATTGCCCATCCACCACACTACAGAGTGCCCCCCTGTAACCCCAGACCTGAGAAAAAGTATGTAGGTCTGAGGCAGTCTTATAGAAATTAAATTCTAGCAACAGCCTAGACTTCACCATGCTGACAAACACAGGGACTACCCCAACATTCAGCCCTTCTGTCACCTTTCTCTTCCTGCTCATATGCACTACCATTTTTGCCTGTCCCAATAAAAGATTAAGCAGCTGGCATTTGTTCTTCCAAAGACGATTAATTTTTAAACCACAAATGAAAATTGTCAGTGTAAAATCTACCCCACATCTCCTAAAGATGGCTTTTAGAAGCACAAACAGAGCCGAGAGGTGAACACATTCAGAAAAACAGTGAAACAGGGTCTCCCTCTGCTCACAGAATGGACATTTGTCTTCCACAGCAGCGTTAATAACAGAAACAAAAGAGTTTACAGCAACAATGCCATGAAGAATTCTCCACTGCAAGTCTGCATGTTTTTTCGTGAGGGGAGGCTTATAAAGGGACCTCCATGCTGTCTTGACGTCAGGTGCCAAGGAGAGATGGGTCCTCCACACCGTGCCATTGCGTCCACTCAGCTTGCCTTGATGGAGAGTTTTTACCAGCAGCCTATACAAAGTTTTTCCAGAGGCCCCTTCTAGGGACACCCCCACAACATCCACATTTTCCAGTAAAGGACCAAAGCAGTTCTTAAAACCAGGAAACAGTCTGATGGAAGGATAAGGATCTAAATGATTCAGAGACATACTGCCATCACAAAAACGTCCCAAAAGTGAACACCCAACTCCACCTAACTTGCGTTTCCAGTGGTCCAAAAGCTGACCAACAACTCGAGCAGACCGTATCCCAAGCTGTGCAGCGAGTCCCTCCGGAGCATCTAGCCGAGGTCCAGCCAGCTCCACCACCCTCTTCAGAGAACAGACTTGTGCAGCGTGGAGCCGTCTGGATAAAGTAGTCCTCCCCCAGACAGGGCAATCCAGCAAGCTGCCAAACAGTATCAAATCAAATCAAATCAAATCAAATCACTTTTATTGTCACGTCACATGTGCAGGTACAATGGTACAGTACATGTGAGTGAAATTCTTGTGTGCGAGCTTCACAAGCAACAGAGTTGTGCAAAAATACAATAACGTAAAACAAGCAAAATATAAAAATGGCTAATCTAAAAAGTAATAAATATATGTACAATATATAAAGGTATATACATTACTGAATGTGTGTACTGAATATGTTTTTCTACGTGTGTGTGTGTGTGTGTGTGTGTATATAGTGTGTATATACATGTTTTACAAATGAAATAAAGTAAACAATAAAATAAGATATATAAAATATACAGAGACTAAGGAGTTTGGAAAGAAAAGCATCTGGACTTCTTTGAGTTGCTTGAAGACATTTCACCTCTCATCCGAGAAGCTTTTTCAGTTCTAAGGGTCAGTGGTGGAGAGTCCCAGATTTAAACCTAGTGGGAGTTTCCCCCCCAAAGAGGGACAAAGGACCCCTGATGATCCTCTACCTAATCACATGAGCCAAGGTGTGAAAGTGGGTGTGGGTCCTAATCAGCCAGAGTTTCGGGAGAGCTCGTTGTGAAACCTGGCCTCACCCTATCATGTGATTTCCTGAGGTCAGATGGCCCAGGATGTGAGTGGGCGTTAAGGCGTCTGGGAAGGGATCTCAAACGGTAGAGGATCATCAGGGGGTCCTTTGTCCCTCTTTGGGGGGAAACTCCCACTAGGTTTAAATCTGGGACTCTCCACCACTGACCCTTAGAACTGAAGAAGCTTCTCGGATGAGAGGTGAAATCCTTCAAGCAACTCAAAGAAGTCCAGACGCTTTTCTTTCCAAACTCCTTAGTCTACGATGACCTGGATGACTGAGAACCTTCACAGACAAAATATACAGAGGTTGGTATGTGCAAAACAGTGGCATTAATGTACAGTATGGAGTGCATAATGTTGAAGATCCAGTAGTGAGGGTGAGGTGTCTATGACGTGTTCAGCAGTCTGATGGCCTGGTGGAAAAAGCTGTCTCTCAGTCTGCTGGTACGGGACCGGATGCTGCAGAACCTCCTTCCTGATGGAAGTAGTCTGAACAGTTTGTGGCTGGGGTGACTGGAGTCCTTGATGATCCTCATCGCTTTTCTCAGGCACCGCTTCCTGTAGATGTCTTGGAGGGAGGGAAGCTCACCTCCAATTATCCGTTCAGCACACCGCACTACTCTCTGGAGAGCTTTGCGGTTGTAAGCGGTGCTGTTGCCGTACCAGGTGGTGATGCATCCAGTGAGGATGCTCTCAATGGCACAGCGATAGAAGGTCCTGAGAATGCGGGGGCTCATGCCAAATCTTTTCAGTCTCCTGAGAAAGAAGAGGCGCTGCTGCACCTTCTTCACTGTTTTGTTTATGTGTACTGACCACGTAAGATCCTCAGCCAGATGTACACCAAGGAAGCGGAAGCTGCTCACTCTCTCCACAGCGGCGCCGTTGATGGTGATGGGGGTGTGTACTCCTCTGCACCTCCGGAAGTCCACTATCAACTCCTTTGTCTTTGCGATGTTGAGGGTGAGATGGTTGTCTTGACACCAGTGGGTCAGGGCACTGACCTCCTCCCTGTAAGCCGTCTCATCACCGTTGGTGATAAGACCCACCACTGTAGTGTCGTCCGCAAACTTCACAATGATGTTGGAGTTTCTAGTGGCTGTGCAGTCGTAGGTGTAGAGTGAGTACAGGAGAGGGCTCAGTACACACCCCTGTGGAGCACCAGTGTTCAGTGTGATGGGGGATGAGGTGGTGCTGCCCAGTCTGACCACTTGGCGTCTGTCAGACACGAAGTTAAGGATCCAGCTGCAGAGGGAGCTGCTCAGTCCTAGATCCTGCAGTTTCCTGTCCAGCTTCGAGGGAACGATGGTGTTGAATGCTGAGCTGTAATCTACAAACAGCATTCTCACATGCGTGTCTCTCTTCTCCAGGTGTCACAGGGCAGGATGGAGTGTCAGGGCTATGGCATCATCAGTGGACCTGTTGTGGCGGTATGCGAACTGTAGAGGGTCCAGTGAGTCGGGTAGTGAAGAGCAGATGAAGTCCCTGACCAGCTTCTCGAAGCATTTGCTCACGATGGGGGTCAGGGCTACAGGTCGCCAGTCGTTCAATGAGGAGATGGTGGAGGATTTGGGTACAGGGACGATGTTAGCCATTTTGAAGCAGGCTGGGACAACAGACAGAGAGAGGGAAAGGTTGAAGATGTGTGTAAACACTCCAGCCAGCTGAGCCGCGCATGACTTGAGGATGCGGCCGGGAATCCCATCCAGACCAGTAGCTTTGCGTGCGTTCACCTTCCTGAAGCACTTCCACACATCCTCCTCAGACACAGTGTGCGCACTGACGTCATCCGTGGTGCGCACACTGTCCGGTCTCATGGTGTTCGCTGTGACGAATCTAGCGTAGAATACGTTTAGATCCTCACACAGAGAGGCCGTGGTCTGCGGTGTGCTGGTTTTCCCTCTAAAGTCTGTGATTGTGTTTAGTCCCTGCTAGGGCTGGGACAATGCGTCGACGTAATCGATTACGTCGACGCGGAAAATATGTCGACGTAAAAAAATCTTCGTCGATGCGTCATCACTTTCAAAACAGACATGGCGGCAGCAAGTAGCGGCAACATGAGTGAGGCAGTCGACTTCAACTACTCCACCCGAACACGCAGTTCTACAGCATGGGGATATTTTAACCGAAAAGGAAGTGATTCAGTCATTTGCCGGCTTTGTGAGGTGGAAATAAAAGCACGACGGCTATGCACCAGCACCTCAAACGACAGCATCCAGGAGCAGCTTCTGAAAAGGACAAACCACGTAAGTTTTCAACTTTTTTTTTTTTTTTTTTTTACTAACGCCGGTTTTTACCCGTTAATTCATCCAGACCCCCCTATGAGTGAGACATACACTCACTCATAGACACAGAGATAAACACCCAACCTTCATAAATGCAAAACTAATTTAAGCTGCTTAGCAGTAACATATAGCAGCTGCTGTTTAGTTGTTGTTGTTGTTTTTTTGTTGTTTTTTTTTGTGGCCCATGCTGGCAAAATGAGTCGGAATGCGCGCAGGCTGATTATCAGAATTGGCGAAAGACGAAAATGTGAGACTGCAAATTGGCCGCAGAAAAAAATGTTAACAAGAATAACGCACCACCTGCTAAACGTAGCCGTCGTGGACACTATTACAACATTGTTAAAGTGCTTGCAAAAGCAAAATGACAACGAACTCTTGATTTGTCAAATTTAATGTCTTTCATCCTATTTGAACGCTGTTTTTATACATAATGCTTCTCCAGCATGATCTTATAGGACAAAGTTATGCCATCTAATGACTAGAAAGCAGTGCACCAGTAAAGGTGCCATCAGCTATGGCTGTTTAAACGTTATTTTTTGACGTTATTTTTTGCAGCCACACCGATTGCTGCATATCATATGTTCAACATTGGGGATTATCATTAATCTCTTACTGTTATGCTATGAAAGCACATTATTTTGATATTATGCTTTCCATATAGTTATTTTGTAATTATTCAAATTCATCTGTGTGTGATTTATGATTTCAGGAACAAACAGAAAAGTCTGGAGGACTACTGTCAGAGAAGAAGTACACCATGCACCCCCAGGAGGTGGCTGTACTTACCGAGAGCGTCTTACTATGATTTTGAAAGACATGAGACCACTTGCTGTAGTTGAGGGTGAGGGATTCAAAGAAATGCTGACCACTTTCCAACCAGGTTACACTTTGCTATCTCGGCGTCATTTTACAAGCATGATGGAGAGAAAGTATGAAACTTCAGTGGAGAAACTAAGGAATGAACTAAAAAAAGCCACATCCAAAATCTCCCACTGATGCTTGGACAAGTCTGGTCACAGAGTCCTACTTAGGGGTAACTTGTCATTTCATTATTTGTTCAAAGACGCCATTGCTGCTGTTTGTATATTATTAATTTTTTGTTATAATTTCCTTTGTTATATTTTTTGTTAAAAACAGAAGATTATAGTACAATGTTATTGTGGGTTTTGTGAATGAAGAGCACTTTTTGGCAGAAAGCAAAGTGAATGTTACATTTTGTTTAAAGACACCATTGTTGCTATTTATTTGAAATGTTTTAACTTTTCCTTAATTTTATATGTGTTTGCGCATATCATTTCTTGTTAAATGCTATCTCTATTGTATTGATTGTATGAACTCTACAACTTTATTTTGCAATTTTTTTTATTAAAAGGTCTTCAAATTAAGACATTTGTGTTTTTAATTGATATACATAAATTAGTAAATGTGAAATTGCTATAAAAGTCAAATAATGGGGAAAAATTGTTAACTGAATCGAAATCGAATCGAATCGGATTGAAAAATTAATTGTTAGATTAATCGATGCATCGAAAAATTAATCGCTAGATTCATCGATTAGCAAAATAATCGTTTTGCCCAGCCCTAGTCCCTGCCACATACTCCGAGGGTTGTCAAACTGTTGCTCTACCCTGTCCCTGTACTCACGTTTGGCTGCTTTGATCGTCTTCTGGAGTTGGCAATGTGCGTGTTTGTAGTCCGATGTGTTCACGGAGGCAAAAGCGGTGCTCCGTGCCGCCAGCGCCGTGCGAACATCTCCGTTAATCCAGGGTTTTTGATTTGGGAAGGATTTAACTGTTCTGGATGGGACGACGTCTTCCACGCATTTTCTGATAAATCCGCAGACTGAGTCTGTGTACTCATCAATGTCTTTAGCAGCCACGTGAAACATTTCCCAGTCCGCGTGATCAAAACAGTCCCGCAGCGTAGACTCCGATTGGTCCGACCAACGATGCACCGCCCTCAGGGTTGGAACTTCCTGTTTCAGCTTCTGCCTGTAGGCGGGTAGAAGCAGGATGGAGCGGTGATCTGATTGGCCGAATGGGGCGCGGGGGAGGGCTTTGTACGCATCCCGGAAAGAAGTGTAGCAGTGGTCAAGAAGCCGGTCTCCACGAGTGTTGAAATGGATGTGTTGGTGTAGTTTTGGTGAGACTTTCTTCAGGTTACCCTTATTAAAGTCCCCGGTCGTGATAAATGCCGCCTCTGGGTGTGTGGTTTCCTCACTGCTGATCGCGCTGTACAGTTCCCCGAGTGCTCGGTCAGTGTCGGCTTGTGGGGGAATGTAAACAGCCGTAATAATCACTGCTGTGAATTCCCTCGGTAGTCAGAATGGCTGGCACTTAACCATCAGGTACTCCAGGTCCGGTGAGCAGAAGGATTTGACCGGGTGCACGTTCGCATAATCACACCAGCTGTTGTTGATCATGAAACACACACCACCGCCTCTGCTTTTCCCAGTAAGCTCCTGTGACCTGTCCGCGCGGTGCACTGAGAACCCCAGTAGTTGTACTGCGGAGTCCGGTACCTTGTCCGATAGCCAGGTTTCTGTGAGGCAGATCACGCAGCAGTCCCGCATCTCTCGCTGGAATGAGATCCGTGCCCGAAGCTCGCACAGCTTGTTCTCCAGAGACTGCACATTAGCCAGTAATAAACTGGGTAACGGTGGTCTGTTAATGCGCCGTCTCAGTCGAACCAGAACGCTAGATCTTCTCCCTCTGCGTCGGCGTTTGCGGCCTCCACGGGCCCAGAACAAAGGCATCTCAGGTGAGATGAATGGGGGGTCTGCAAACGGAGGGTCCGTGTTGCAAAACTTGAATTCCGGAAAGTGATGAGAAAGTCCGTCTTTTATGTCCAGTAAGGTTTGTCGGTCGTACACAAGGAGACATGTGCTACTCGTGAAAAAATAAAGAAAAAGTAAAATTAAACACAAAAAACAGCTGTTGCTTGGGGGAGCTCGCGACGAGGCTGCCATACTCGGCGCCATCTTAGTCTGTACAGGTTCCTCCAACAACCAGTACAGAGAATCAGCCTGCTGCCGCCTCTCTTTCCTCAGCAGAGCCCATACAGAAAAAACACTCCTGTAAAAAGGTGGAAGAAGTGAAGAGTTCAGCTTGCTTGCGTCCATCAGAAACAGAGATAAATCCAAACCCATATTACCAAGCTGCTGAAGAATACAGCACCATACACTCCTCCATACTAGATCTTGGGGTCCTGTAAGCAGCATCTGAATAAACTGAAAGCGAAAAGCAGCTCCTCTAATGGCCAAATGGACCACACCCTGTCCGCCTTCCTCTCTAGGGAGAAAAGGACACTCTGAGGAATCCAGTGCAATTTAAACCAAAAAAAGTCCACCAGGATTCTTTGAATGTTAGACAAGAGGGTAACTGGGGGATCAACACAGGTCAACCGGTGCCACAAAGCAGAAGAAACCATATTATTGATAACAAGAACCCGACCTCTGTACGACATGTGAGGTAAAAGCCATCTCCATTTGGAAAGCCGACCGTTGACCCTATCCACCACATTTTCCCAATTCTTCTGCAAAAAAGTGTCATTGCCTAAAAACACCCCTAAATACTTAAGCCCACCCTTTTCTTCAGATCAAACCTCCAGGCAGACTGAGCTGATCCCCCAGCTGACCTGTCACAGTTACAGCCTCACTCTTTTCCCAGTTTATTTTGGCAGAAGAAATAAAACCAAGATGAGAAACTGTGTTCTCTAAAACCTTGATATCTGTCTGTGAGTCTGTAAAGTCCCGTCTTAATTTGTGAAGCAAAGGTTCAATTGCCAGGGAATACAGCATCCCTGACAAAGAACAGCCCTGCCTCACCCCCCTTAGAACACTGAAAGGACCACTCAAGACCCCATTTATTTTCAGGACATACGTAATGTCACGGTACAGAACCTAAATCTTGGCTACAAAACCTGGGCTGAAGCCAAAAGCAGCTAAAGTGCGCCACAAATATTGGTGTTCAACCCGGTCAAAAGCTTTTTCTTGGTCTAGAGAAATGAGACCAACATCTATACCCAAAGACCTAGAGAGGTCCAAAACATCCCTAATCAAAGTGACATTATCGCTTATCAGCCTGCCGGGCACGCAATACGATTGGTCCCCATGAACAACAGAAGCCATCACGTCACGAAGCCTGGTGGCCAGGACTTTAGAGAAAATCTTATAGTCTTTACAGAGCAACGATACTGGTCTCCAGTTCTTCAAACTGCGTAGATCTCCCTTCTTTGCTCAAACTCAACAGGAAGGCCATCCATGCCAGGAGCTCTACCATTCTGAAAACTCATCAGAGCAGCATGAAGTTCATGCAAAGTTTGCCGAACCTCCAGTTTGCGATTGGTTTCAGCCGCCACCTGAGGGAGTTCCTTGAAGAATCTACTGCACAAACTAGGATTTTCTGAAAAATCACTCTTAAAAAGGTCCTCATAAAAGCTGACAGCAAACTTTCTGATCTCAGAAGGATCCGAGATTACTGAGCCACCGTCAGACAGAGAGTGAATAACTTTTCTTTGCCCATTCTTCTTTTCCAGTCCAAAGAAAAAGTGAGATGGGGCATCCATCTCCATAACACTGAGGAAACGGGACCTGACCAAAGCCCCTTTGGCTGTCGTGCCCAACAGGTCGGCTAAAAAAGCCTTTTTGGATTTGAGGTAATCTAAAAGCCCCCGGTTTCCTGTAGACGCCGCTAAACTCTGCAGTTCTACCACCTGAGTCTCTAGGTGTCTCATAGATCTGGTTATGTCCCTGGTAACATTACGAGTGAACTGTTGACACAATTGTTTGATCTGACACTTCCCAAAATCCCACCACTGCTGGATACATGCAAAGTCAGATTTAGATTTCCGGTGAGTGAGCCAAAAAAAATCAAAAGCTGTCCTAAAAGTCTTGTCATGTAACAGGGCTGTATTGAAATGCCAGTAGGCACTCCGTATACGAACATTTTTAATGAAAACAGAACAATGAACCAGACAATTATCAGAGAAACCAACAGGGGTTATCTGACAGTCCTTAAAAATACTCAAATGATGTTTAAATGATTATATGTGATCCAGTCTTGCCAAAGATAAATGATTGTCCTTAGAATGACTCCATGTGTACTGTCGCCGATGTCCATTGAAAAACCTCCACACATCTGACAGGTCTACAGCTGCAGCCAGCTGCCTAAGCCTGCAAGAAGATGCAGGATGAGGTTCAACGTGGTTCCTATCCAAAGGTGGGTTGTCAGTACAATTGAAATCTCCACACAAAAAAAAATACTCATCATCACTAGAAACCTTAACAGTATCACACAGGACATCTAAAAACCCCATTCTGTCCACTCCTTTAGTTGGTGCATATACATTGAGAAAAACAAAAGTCACATGTTCATATTTGACTTTAACTTTCAGCAAACACCCCTTGATTATTTCCTCTGCTTTGCAAGAAACAGGTAAAAAATTCTTAGAGAACACAATGCCCACACCTCCACTACAGCTGGACTTATGACTAAAAAAAACATTTCCCCCACAGCCCTTCCTCCAGTCACTCTCATTGTCACCAGTACTATGAGTTTCTTGAACCAACATAATATCCAATTTCTTTAAGTCCATAAGCTCGAAAAAAGCAGCTCTTTTCACCTCATCTCGAGCACCATTCAAATTTAATGTGCCTATTTTGAATTCAGACATGAGAGAAGCGAGACAGAGGTAAAAAAAACAGGCACATATAGAGTGTGTTCTTAAACATCATCGTCATCATCAACGGTAAGTGCTTGAGATCTCACTTTCAAAATCAGTTTCTTTAAACGATAAATCTCTTGGTCTGTCAACACATCATCAAGAAAATTCCCCGATTTTTTTGTCAAGACCCGAGACGACTCAACAAAAAGCTTAAGGTCTGGAAAATAATCCTCCACTTTCACCATCCTGAGGCCTTTGGTTTTCTGCAAGAATTTCCTGATCTCAGCAGGAGAGTACAGATAATGGTGTTCCTGGCTTAGGAACAAATCACTTTCAGACTCCATACTGCTCTCTTGTTTCCTCTCTTAGCTTTTGACGTTTTTGTACTAAAGTGGGCAGGTTCAGAGCTCTTCCTCTTTTGAGACAACTTCAGCTAATCCTCATCAAGCATGTTGTCATTCTCACAAAGATCATCACACACAGACTCAAGAGTCGTGTCAGCTGTCTGACTGGCGTCAGAAAAACCAGCAGACTGGTCATAAGTCAGGTCCGTTTCTACACCATCAACACTTT
>NW_027051875.1:0-16774 GCF_036321145.2 Pelmatolapia mariae
AATGGTCCGCACTTTTTATATAATATGTATGTTCAATTTTAGATTTGGGTAAAATATCAAGTCTTTTCAAGTAAACAGGTTCAAGTCCAATTCAAGTCCCAAGTCACTGGTGTAAAAGTCCAAGTCAAGTCACAAGTCTTACAACCTTTTTTCAAGTCAAGTCTAAAGTCATAAAATTAATGACTCGAGTCTGACTCGAGTCCAAGTCATGTGACTCGAGTCCACACCTCTGAGGAGAAGCAAAGATCAAATGCTGGATGTTAAATAAAAAAAGTTGCAGAGTTCAGGAAGGGATTGAGACAAAGAGAGGTGGCAAAGGCTTATGGTGAGCTGCATGTGAGGTTGGACACTAAAGATGGAGAAAAGGATCAGGCTGGGAAGTATGTGCAGCAGGTAAAGGTGATTAAGGATGGAAATGTACCTATGAGTAATACGACTGTGCAGGAAATATGGAAGGAGAACACTGACAAGTTTGTTAATAAAGAAAATGACAGAGAAAGGAGGACGGATGGAGGGCAGCTAGTAAGCAGGATTAGTAAAGAAGACGAGTGGAGGTATGGAAAAGTCTAGAAGAAAGGGCAGTGGACCTTTTAGCCACAGAGTTTAAAGCAGTCTTGCCTGAAGAATGGAGAAGAAATGTGCCGGTACAGATTTTCTCGAACAAAGGTGATGTGCAGAGTTGCATTAACTACAGAGGGATAAAGCTGATGAGCCACACCACGAAGATATGAGAAAGAGTTGTTGAGACTTGGTTAAGAAGGGGTGATGATCAGTGAGCAGCAGTGTGGCTTCATGCTGACAAAGAGCTCTACAGATGTGACGTTTGCTCTGAGAGCGTTGATGGAGAAGTTTAGAGAAGGAGCTTCATTGTCTTTGTGGCTCAGAGAAAGCAGATGATTGGCTGCTGAGAGAGGAGCTGTGGTTCTGCACGAGGAGGTCAGGAGGGTCAGAGAAGTGTGTGGAGGTGGTGCTGGACATGTGAGGACAGAGGTGAGGTGTGTGGTAAGATTAACAGGTGGGTTCAAGGTGGGGGTGGGATTACATCAGGGATCAGCTCTGAGCTCCTTGTTTGCAGGTGGAGTAGAGCATGGAGAGGTGGAGGTATGATCTGGAGAGCAGGGGAATGAAAATCATGTGTGAATGAGGGGGAGACTGATGCAGAGGTCAACATGAAGGAGCAGAGGTAGTGAAGGTGGATGAGTTTAAGTACCTGGAGTCAACCATCCAAAGCAACAGAGTGTGCACAAGAGAGGTGAAGAGGAGAGGCAGGGTGGAGTGGGCGGAGACAAATGTCAGGGGTGATTTATGATAGAAGCTAACACAATAAATACTAATTCTATGAGACCAAGATAAGAAAACAAGCTTTTTATGAAAAATGATTAATGTATGTTAGTCTATTTTGTTATTCGTCATAATGACAAGCTCTACAAACAAGTAAAATAAAATAAAATAAAATAAAATAACATCATGGCTACTTGCCTTCAGTCTGAGGAAATCCTCTCTTCTGTGAAGTCTCCCCACAGTTGCTGACGTCCACTGACAGGCAGTGATTTTGAGTGTTAGACTGATTTAACCTGCACTCTGTGAAACGTTTTCAGACTCATGTTTGGTTTTCTTGTAACTTACCTTCTCGTCCTGAGCTGCTGGCACACAAACTCTCCAGCAGGTCATTCCTACTTATCCTCTCTAAAATCTTCTTCGCCACCTCCACAGCTCCAGGAAGCCTGTAGGTTTGCACCATCATGTCGACAGTGTCCCACCTGTTCGTTGTGTCCAATCGACTCTTTTTGATGGTTGGGAAGCCTTGAAGGACGTCAGCTTGATGTAGGAGCCACTTGAATTTGTTAAACTCTTCATCTCCCAAATCCTCCAGAGTACTTAACAGGTCCTCTGACGTCATCCCTGATCCCTGCTAAAGGAGGAGAATATTCTCAGCAGGTATTTAACATATTTGTTGTTGGTTGAGAATAAACATAACGTTGGAGTTCGAATCAGCATTTTGAGTTTTAATTTTGGTGGTGTGGACTCATGGTTCTGTCTTTTGGATTTCACAGATGATTTTAGTTCATGCTCATTATTACTTAGATTTCCTAGTTCTTGGTTTCTTGGTTATGTTAGTCCTTTCGTGTCCTAGTCTCGACTCTGTGTTTAGTCCTTCTTGTCTCCGTATTTTGCCTTCTGTCTGTGTCAAGCTAATGTGTCTCAGTATTAGTCACATCCTGCCTTAAAGCATGTTTTGATTTGAAGATTTGGGCTGTATAGTTTTGTACTTTTCACTTTATTTCATTATCAGAAAAAGTGCATGATTGGATGGCTCAAGGTTGTAAGCGCAGTGTAACGTGTGACTTACTTCCTTGAGCCCTGACCCTGCATTTCTCAGGTGTTCAAGTTTTTCAACCGCATTGCTTAACCCCGCTGTTTTACATGTTCACTTTTTTTTAAGTGCTGTCCATACAGACAACATTGATTTGTAAACGATTAACTAACAACCTTGTCAACACAAAGTTCTTTATTTGGAGCACATTTCTACAAGAAAGATAAGTTCCTGAAAAAGTGCTTGTGCTTAAAGTGCTTTGGTACTCTTTGGCAATATTGTAGACCATGTTAAACTTAATCATCACATCGGCTCCTCTGATGACCTGCTTGCCGCTGAAAGGCAGTGGGGAGAGGAGACACTTGGGCAGTGCATTTATCGCAGCATGAAAAGATATAATATATTTACAAAAATGTGTGGGGTGTACTCACTTTTGTGAGATACTGTATATATAATTGCACGGATCAGTGACTCCTAAGCTAGGCGAGTGGCTCCAGCAGATCCCGGGAACAACATCGGAAATCTCTGTCCAGAAGAGCGCAGTCCAGCTAAGATACTGCGCAGGACCCTCATGCTCCCAGGTCTCTAGTAGAGGACCTAAGCTTGGAGGATAACGACCGCTCATAGGGGCGAGAGGGGAATGTTTTTATACATATATACAAAGTGCAAAACTGAGTAGTGCAATATACATATGTGCATATGACCTGTCTATAATTATTTGGACCTGAGTGGAGTTGAACAGGGTGTGAATGAAGTGCAGACTCTGTTTTAATTCAAGGGTATAAAAAAGTATTTTAACTGTTTGCTAATTACAGCTATTTTTATACACAGTATAATAATATGTGAATGTGTAGTCTGTTCTGGTAATTTGGCTCCTATGATAAGCTCATCTTGGAGCTCTTTGGAAGTAAAGAAGTTTTTTCTTCTTTGTCATCACAAATATGAGCTTATATGACTTAAGAACACAAACCATCCAAACCACAAAACCTTCCTTTTCCAGTTCTCCCTGTGACACCTATTGCTATGCATGTCCTGCTCATTGTACTGATTTTATCTCAGTGTCAGATTGGTTAGATAAAACTTTCAGTGTTGTTCTGTCAAACAAAAAGAAATGTCTTTTAGACTTACCAGGACTGAAGCTTTCGTTGATGCTCATGCAGCTGAATCTTTCAGGGTTTATGAGTTGAGCAGCAGAAGTGAGAAGCAAAGGGTGCAGAAGTGCTATTACCAAATCAGGAAATGCACACATACACATTTCCTCTTCCTGCAGCCAATGAGCATGAAATATGGTCATACCTCTGCTGCTCGGCTAATTTTTCCATACAAAATTGCATGTCCCGTTACTACTACCACTACTGCAAAAAACAGAAGTCACAAACCTCAAAGAGAACCCGCGAAACACAAAGACAGGAAAGGGAGAAAACTGGGTGAACTGAAATCACACAAATCTCACATGAACAAAAATGAGCTCATCAGCCTTTGTTTTCTCCTCAGTTTTGTCACATTCAGACCATCTATTTGCAACTCTTTCAACTTCAACATTCATGAAATGTTGATTTGATGACTGGTTGTCCTGCTCTTCAGCTTCAACATTCAAGATTCAAGATGTTTATTTTCATATACACCGCAAAACACAAGTGGTTACGCAGAGCAATGAAACTCTTACTTTGCTGGTTCCTCTCACACGACTAAATAAAAACTAACTAAAATAAAGAATAGACTTCACTCTGAGATAGAAAATAGTAAAGTAAAACAAGTGCTTATGTAGCTTATGAGTGGGTGTAGTCAGAATATAAAGTGCAAGTAGTTACAACACTGTCACAGAAGTAATATATACAGAGTATGCAATATTAAAATGTTTATATTTATAAAGTTGTGTTATGTTATATGTAAATGTATAAAACTGCAAATTTACAGGTCAAAGATACTCACAGTTCGACAATAATGATTCAGTAGCCTGTTGGCCTGTGGACTGTTCTTGCTGTGTGCTGTGGGTGGGTGTGGTCCTTTATGATGTTGTGTGCCTGTACTGTTATTAGTACGTGTTGGATACACTGTGTATGTTAACGCAGGTCAACAGCAAGCCAAACCCAATTTTCATGAGCCTGGAAACTGAGTGTCTTGCTCCTTTATTACGGTCTTCTCCACAGCTTACAATTCTTTACAACTGTGGCTTGAATAGCTCGATGAAAGGGTAGAGTGAAACTAAAAACAAACAAGGAAATAAAAGATGCTTTAGCTCTTTGACATGTGAAATAAATGCACCAAAAGAAATGGCTACTGCAAGAAAACATGCATGACAGTTAGTCTTAGCTGCTACTAATGATAAACAGTTGTTTTAGCAATCGTTTCATATGCAAATTATATCGCTAGCATCATTGCTATGTTAATAAACAGCACTCTAAGCAAAATCAGCTTCTGGGATAAGACTAATTCCTGGTACAAACACATTCACAAAACGATCTCTAAATCAGCTCTTATAGAACATATAAAGTGAACCAGAACATTCAATAAACTTACAGCCATTGCTTTCAAAGGTGGAATTTGTTGGAATCAAATTGTTAAATGTTGTCATTGTTGTACTTAAATTTGTAAACCGTGCCTTAAACTGCATGGTTAGATATTCGTCTATTCCTCCCCTACACATCTATGATGCTGGGGGAGGTAATTAGCTCAATTCAATTCAATTTTATTTATATAGCGCCAAATCACAATAAAAGTCGCCTCAAGGTGCTTAGCTGTAGCTGTTTAACTGCAGGCACATTCCATGTGAGATTCTGGTTTCCTTATCTTCTGAGGGATGTCCATCCCCGGCCATTTAGGGGCTCGCCTATGCTTGTATATGGTGAACCATTAAAGTTAAGCCATATACGCGTGTAGGGAGATGACCTTTGAATAATGAGGAAATGTGGTTAAACAGTTGTAAGCATATATTGTGTGGCAGGAAGTCAGACACACTTGATGACATCTCCGTTTCGGAGTTTTTACTTCCATCCCCTCTTAATTTAACTGTGACTAGTATTTGCAATGGAAATTACACATGACATGAAAAAAATTATACATGATGTAGTAGATTTTTTTTAAGAAAAAAGATAATTTAAAAAAGTATCTCAAGCACTTTAGCAAAATTCTCATGTCATCTGTTTCATAATGTTTAATAAGCTTCATACAGTTAAGCACAATCACTACATGACTGAAACACAAGCATAATCTCTATTAATAAAAATAGTATGCATGTATGCCTGAATAAAAACAAACAAGTGAGATGTTGGAACGCTTTTATTTTTATTTTAGTAGACACAAAACTTACAATAGACAGCTGCTGGGGTTTGGAATCGAAGAAATATTTAAAATATAATCTGATCATTTTTGGAGCAGCCTTCAGGATCTCTACATATTAACATTTCTGTTTTTGCTCCTGGTGAAAAAGTTTCCTCCTGAATTTAAATATTTTTACTGTTAAATTTATTCAGAGTCAGCTGTTTAAATAAGAACAGCACATTTTACATCAGGGGGTATGACAGGTGAAACATTCAGTTTAAAATTTAGTTACAGTAAGACTTCAATATTAAATAAAACGGTTCAGTTATGAAGCTGAACTTTGATCTCAGCCAAACCGATTCACTCAGGGACAAATAAAACACTAAAATAAACCAAACATTAACATTTATCTAGGTGACTTGTATATCATGTTTAACCTGAGTAGTGAAACACCGCGTGGGTTTGAAAACGATGTGACGGGAGTCCACTGTTCTCACCGGCTCTAGTGAGCCTTGACCACCCGGCCAGCTGACAGCTGGTGGCTAACAGACGTCTCCGACAAGGTCGGAATACTTTTTGCAAATATGTGTTGTCTTGATAAGTCAAGCAGATATTTGAAGTTTACACAACTACATTCTCTTCTGAAAATATCTTAAAATTTTATTTTGTGACCCAGAAAGGGTCAAGTTTAAAAGTTTTTAGCCGCGCTTCTCCGCCATTGCCGTGTTTACATTTTGGATAAAACCCTAACCCTAACCCTAACCCTGGCATTACTGATGCCACTACTACTTTTTATCAGTCACTTCCTTTTCTAAGAGCATAACAACAGTAAGTCTTTGAGACTCCCTGGGATGATGTCCTCACTTCGAACTTTCTGACTTTCCTGTCACTGCTTGGAAAGGTGGTTGTGATGATAGCCATTGTCCATTGTTTCAACAACACAATGTCACCTGGCTTAAGATTGCAGTGTGTTCCATGCCACTTGCCTTAAATGGATGGTGTTGAGATTTTCATTTCTCCAGTGACTCCAGAATTCATTGGCGAGTGCCTGCACTCGTTTCCATTGGCTTTTGAGCAAGTCTTTTCCACAAGTTTCCACAATTTTTGAATAATAATAATTTTTTTAAATAGTTCTCCACGTCATTATGCGGGCCACAAGTAGAGGTGACATGGGCCATGAGATTGAGACCCAGGCGTTAGAGCTTCTTAATGCATGTTTTGTTTGGGTTTGTTTGGGAATTACCAGAAATAGAGAGAGCATAGCCTAACGTATGAAACAGGAAAAGACCGCCATGTAATCCATTTATTTCAACAAAGTAACTATATCCTGAATACCACCTTTTTTAACGGTAACTGTATACAATTACTCATATTTTGTATTTTAAATACATAACGGCAGTACATGTACTCCGTTACTCCCCAACATTGTTAAGAAGGTAATGGCACGTACCAGTGGGGTCCAGTTTGAGAAGCATTGGAAGCGTTCTGGTTTGAGTCCATTCTCCTGAATCTGAGAAACAAAAGTACCAACTTGTCGAATTTCAGCGTACACTTCAGGTTCAATCAGCTCATTTATGTGTCCCCAGTTCAGGTGGTTTGGTCCCTTGTCTGGTCCCTTGAACCACATAGTGTCCATGAGCTGTGATGCAGGTACTGCCTGGGTTGCTAGATCAGCTGGGTTTTGCTGTGATGTAGCATAATGCCAATGTTCAGGGGATGTTGACTGGCGTCTATGATAAACTCGATTATGTACGTAGACATAAAAGCGATTTGAATCATTGCAAATGTACCCAAGAACCACCCTGCTGTCACAGTAGAATTAGACAGTGTTTGGTTTGTGATCAAGTTCCTCCAGAATGAGCTCTGCCATTTCCACCACTAGAACTGCTCCACAAAGTTCAAGGCGAGGTATTGTCGGTTCTGGTTGTGGTACAAGTTTTGCTTTTCCAAGCACAAATCCCACTTTGCATTGTCCATCGGCATTGACTGTTTTCAAGTATGCTACTGCAATAGCCCAGCTTCAGGTGTCACTAAAGACACACAGTTCAGTGTACTCTGTGGCTGTTCAGATCTTGGAGGGACATTTTCCATGTTTACCATGTGTCCATTTCCTCTTGGGGGAGAGAAGCATCCCAATCTTGGACTCCATTTGACATTTTACGAAACAAGAATCTGCCTTCGTCACAGGCGATGCTAGTCTCAAGAGGTTGAAGATACTATTAATTACTGAGAGAACCCTGCAGGTGTAGGGTTTGTCATTGACAGCTACCTTGAAGGTAACCGAGTCAGTGTTAATGTCCCACCACCAGTGTTGGTCAAGTAACTTGAAAAAAGAAATCAGTAACTAATTACTGATTACTTATTTTCAAAAGTAATTAGTTACTTAGTTACTTAATTACTTTTTAAAAACATGATTTAAGCTGAATAGGTAATAAAGCGATAGATCTTTCAGCCCAATTCTACTTTTTCTGCCTAATCCATCATACAAAATGTAATCAAATGAAAAAGCCTCTTTTTAAAACTTGTTTTATTAGTTTTAATCTTTTAACTTTATGCATCAAGCAAAAATTTAATTATATGCAACATTCTCTGACTGGAAGAGATTTGTTTAACATTTAAACCTGTTTTCTGCACATTCCAGCACATAAAATAAAATATTTTTTTGTGTTTACACTCAGTCTTTCAAATAGATGCAAGTAAAACACAGCAGAAAATAAATAAAATCAAAGACTCAGCGGTCCTGTTGCTCTATTTTCACCTGTAAAGCAGGAGTGGGGCAGGTGGAGGTTTGCCCTGGTGCAGGTGTGCTGCAGCGGTCAGTGGAAGGATCTGGGAGTTTCACATTCCCGTGGCAGCGTACTCGGTGCTCGCTCGGACATTTAGGGATTTTTTCGCTGTAAAAAGAAGTTTTCTTCCCACGCAGTGAGCAGCGGACACTAATGTTTTTGTCACTTTTTATGGAACCAAACTCAAAATAAGGTCAGTACTTCCACGCTTTAAACGCTGCACGCTCATACTCTCTCCCGCACTCGATATATTATCCATTGTTGATCTGCACACAGCTGTTGACACGAACGTCGCACTCGCTTACGTCACTGTCATGAGACACTCTCGCAAAAAAAATCACAATTTTAGTAACGCTGTGACGCAGCGTGCTTACGGGAGAGTAACAGTAATCTAATTACCTTTTTTGCAGTAGTAATCCCTTACTTTACTCGGTAATTGAAAAAAGTAATCGGATTACAGTAATGCGTTACTTGTAGCGCGCTACTCCCCATCTCTGCCCACCACATTCCTAGACTTCTGGCTTGAAGGCTTGCATGACTGAGACACTATTTGAGGCGATTTTGTGGAGCGTGAGGTTAGACTCAGCTAAGGATGCACATGTGCGGATTGATGGCTGCAGACTCCGTGAGAACTGAAAGCAGCCCGTCATTGACGTAGAAGTGTCTCTCGACAAAGTGTCTTGTGTCTGCTCCAAACTTTGCCTTAACTTCCCAGATGGCCAGGTCAAAAGGTCAAAGGTCACTCTTTCGAGGATGCCAATGTTCACATTTTGGACAGAGAGGACAGATGGTTTGAAAGAGGAGTGAAAGAAGCCATCTATGTCCACTGTGAGCGACCATCTTTGAACAGAGGCGGTGGTTTACGACACCAACTGTCTGCCATCTATAATCCAGTTTTGAGTTCCCTTCCCAGACGCCTTAACGCCCACTCACATCCTGGGCCATCTGACCTCAGGAAATCACATGATAAGGTGGGGCCAGGTTTCACAATGAGCTCACCCGAAACCCTGGCTGATTGGGACCCACACCCCGTTTTCACATCTTGGCTCATGTGATTAGAGGATCATCAGCGGGTCCTTTGTCCCTCTTTGGGGGGGATACTCCCACTAGGTTTAAATCTGGGACTCTCGGCCATTTGACCCGAGAACTGAAGAAGCTTCTCGGATGAGAGGTGAAACGTCTTCAAGCAACTTTAAGAAGTCCAGACGCTTTTCTTTGCAATTTTCACCACATAATTTTCTGAAAACAAAATGCAATAAACACAAAGTCATGAAAAGAAAAACTCACATTCAGTCTTTTACAATCACCATGTAAAGTTTAAGTAAAAACAGACTTGTAAGTCTGATAAACTCATTGTTGATCTGTGGGACCAGCACCCCAAGTCCTAATCTGTGCTCCTTTATCACCCAGCAGGCAATGCAGATTCTGGATGAAGCCGGTGGGCGAGGCATCTCACCCAGTTCTAACTTACCTCAAAGCCTTCCAAGTGTCTGCCCTGATTAAAATAAATAAATAATTGCATGCAGCCGGCTGCAGGCAGCCCTCTCCCCTCGAGATGAGTGCACTTGGTAACTAACTGGGTTGAATTTCGTGGCCTGGACGTAGGACGCAAGCGTCTGTTACTTTTAGGAGGCTGGAGTAACCTGTAAGAGCTATTTACACTATAATGGATTATTACTCAGATTTTTACCTTTACAGTTTCACAAAGGTTTAAAAAGGGAATGTCCACAACTGCAGGATATTTTATTAAAACAATTTAGAGCAAACAAAGAGAAAGCAGAATCAAACAATCACAAAAAAATCCAAATGACTTGAATTTTACTTATCTAATTAATGTACTCGGAGATAATGATGATTTCGTTCTAAACTTTGGGAGGAGAGCGACTGGGGACGATAACACAGCCGGATCCAAAGATACACTCATATCTGTGTTCTGTCCTGAGTGGAAATTCAAATCCTCTATAATCAAACAACAAAAATGACAAAATACAGAATCAGTTTGCAGGTTTACAGTTTGATCACTCTGACGTCTCTGCTGTAACCTTTTAAATCTGATCTTCTGAACTGAACATTTCACAGAGGATAAAGGGAAGCACGCCGTATCCCATTCCTGCATCATCTCCTTTTAATCCAGTTACGTACGAATACTTTCTTTGCTTTGTCTTAGAAACTCTGGTTGTTTATCATTTGTTGTCTTTAAAATAATTTCATAGATTATATTTTTTATTTATCACATTGGTTAACCTTATACCTGATTATATTCTGATCAGCATCACACAATCACACATAATTAACTATCAGCAAAATCATACATGAATTATGGTTCTGTGTTCAACAATTACAACACTTAATAGCACTTCTCTCATTCAAAATCACTTCTAATGATGACTCGGTGACGCGGTTCTTATCGTCCACATTTCTGCAGACACACACAGAAACTAAACTCTTCTAAAATCGAAGCACTTTAAAGAGTCCCAGGTATTTAAACCCTAGTGGGGGTTGTTCCTTTAGAGCATAGTTAAAATACTGGATCATGTCTATGCACACATATTAGAATAATTTTCAGCACTCAGCTTACTTCTCCTTTAACATATTAATCAACTTGTACTTTGATTGATATCTTTGGTTAAGAATAACGATGATTTGCTATTAGTAAAAACACAGAGTGCCATAGTGTTTATTTTATTTTGAAATCCTGTGCTGGCTCGCTACTTTTGCAATCAGAATTATTATCTGAATGTTTTTTGAGGATCCATAAATTTTCCATAGACTCCTCTTGTTCATGTGAATCTTTATCTTTTTATTATTCATTTCTATTTGTGTCATTTCAGTTACTATATCATATGCAGTGTAGTATGACCACAAGGCAGACGGGCAGGAGGAAAATAATGGGAGTATACAGATCCAGGGTCATCTGTAGACCCAAGGACACCAAAGACCTGAGGCAGACATGTCTGCAACATCTGTGCTCTCATGCCAGCAGGAGAAGGAGGAGGCCCCAGCTGAAGGGTGAGAGCCCCAGAGGACTATGGGCAGTTGACCCCACTAGAGGTCACTGCAGACACGTTTCTCTAAACTTAAGTATGACAAACCTGCTGTCGTTATAAATGTGTCTGATGGACAGCAGATTTGAAAGTTTGGTGGTTTGAACAGTTTTTCCTCACATGTTTGTCATGATGATCCATCTGTGAGAAGGTGAAGAGCTCCATGAATCACCAGTGGGAACATCAAAGAGTAAAACATGAGTAAAAGGTAAAATACAGCAAATGTTTGTGAGGTTTTTTGATAAAACAGATCAGGCAGTCTTATTGACAGGACAGATGATCAGAGGTGCAGAGTTTTTACCACCATCAGTATTACTGGGACTGAAGAATGGGAAGGAGTTTCTCTGTGAAGGAGCAGCCCGTGAACGAGTAGATCAGAGCTGCAGCATCTAACGTCATAGAAGGAGACCAGACCCTCCTCATAGTCCACAAACACTCCCACCTTCCAGGGACCAGACCGGAGAGAGAGACGGACTGGGAGGGGCATCAAGAGCTTCATACTCATTTCCATTTCTCAGCCATACAGTCCAGAGACCGTCCCCAGGACTCAGTCTGATTTTCTCCCTTCCTGCTGATCGACTCTGTGGCCACTCCTAAAATCCACTCAGTCTTTCCTTTAACCTGAACCTCAAAGTAAAATCTGCTGAAGAGAAACTCTGCTCTCCTAAAACCATAAGATAATATGTAAATCTCTCTGGGTTGTCAGGAAGTTTCTTCCAAACATGACTATCACGTACTTGTTTTCCATCATCAGACAGGATGAGATAAGGATTTGCTGTATCAGGATCCAGAGTCACGTCCACTGCATACTGCTGGACTCTCTTCAGCATTGCAGCGTCAATCAGCTGCTGCCTGTCTTTCCAGACTGTCTTCTCCAGCTGAGCCACAGCTTTCACACCACTGTCCCCTCATATGATGGTGGACGGACTCTGACCTCTGTCCAGTCCTTGGTGGGTGGAGCAGCTTCAGGGAGGAGAAGCTTTGGAGGAGGTGGAGGTGGTCTTCAGAGTGTGAGAGCTGCTCCACCTCAGAGCTTCTCTCCATCAGCTCAGAGATTTCCTGTTCCAGATCTTTGATGAGACCTTCAGCCTGTTTCTCTGTAGATTTTTGTTCATCTTTAATGTCCTTTATGAGCTCCTTCAGCGTCTCTCAACAGACTCCATCAGAGCTGTGAAGACCTGAACACCTCTTTTCTGCCTCACTGTCTGCAGCATCTTTACTCATCTTCACCGACTCTTTGATCGCCTGAATCTTCAGTCGTCTCTTCTGGATCATCTGCTGAATCTCAGCCTCTGTCTTCTCCAGCTCTGCCTTCTTTCCTTCATATTCTTCTCTCAGAGGAACAAACTCGTGATTTTTATGATCTGATTCAGAGCAGAGCGCACAGATAAATGTCTGGTCGGTCTTACAGAACAGCTCCAGAGGTTTGTCGTGCTTCCTACACATCCTGTTTTCCAGGTTCTCCACAGGCTCAGGCAGCAGATGTCTTAATAGGCCTAATATTGTGACATGAGGCTCCAGGTGAGTCTGACAGTAGAAACACAGGCAAAGCAGACAAACCAGACAGATCATCCATAGTGAAAACCTCTTAAAGTATTTCAGTAAGAGAGCCTTCCAGGATTTCCACTGAGGTTCATGTCTGAACTGAGCAACCATGTCAGAGATGACGGTGTTGACTTTCAGTTGAGGTCTTTTCCTGAATCCCGTTTTACACATGGGACAGAAATATTTCACATTAACATCCCAATATTTAGTGATGCATTTTTTGCAGAAGTTGTGTCCACATGATGTGGTGACCGGATCAGTGAACACATCCAGACAGATGGGAGCACAGAAAGCGATCTTCAGACTGCAGATTGCTGGCAGCAGACATGTCTGAGAACCAAAAGTAAAAATGTCAGAAACTGTCGGTTCTGCATGCTCATCTGTGAACAGGCTGTCATACTAAACTACTTTCAGAGCAATTCCTGCATAAAATCTGTGAGGCTGATTCTCGACTTTTTAACTAACAGGACTCTACTTGGACAAATGGGATCCTGTTTGATCAGACCGCTCCTGGACTGGCTCCTCAGTGGAATGCTTCACATGTATTACTGCTTTAATACCTGACACAAAAATGTGTCAGCACGTCTTAAAGCTCATTTTTCAGACCCTTACCATGTAACTACAGCCCAGCCCATGCAGCGGTATATTAATGACTAACCCGTTTTGTGGATGGATTATCTCAGTTGTTCTCCTGACTGAAGTTTGGTCCGTTTACAGCATCCTGCCATGCGATTGCATTTGTCTCTAACCATCAGGAACCCTTCACGTTAACTTTTATCAAGTGGAAAAAAGTTAGCGTTCATCCTCCAGCTTCAGTGTGTTTATGTTATGCTAACATAGGCTGTGTCGCTAGCGATCACGTAGCACATCATTATATAGCAGCTAGCCCAATTTCAGTAACCCTACAAACGTCACTGCTGTTTAGTTTTCTGTCTTCATTTATGTTGGAAGTGATAGCAGAGCTGTACGTTTGAATTTGTTTCAAAAATCTCTCAGTCAGAACATGCTATATCATGTTTAGGTGGAAACTAGCGAGCTAAACGTCCTGCTAACTTCTAACTCTGTTAAATGTAATAAAGCCTGTTTTCATGGATGTTAAACTTCATAGTTACAACCTGGTAAAGCAGCAACGCTGCTGCTGATATTAAAGATGAAATAATTTAGACAGTTTTTAACTCTCAGTGATGCTGCAGTGTTCGTTTGACTTTGGGACCTGCAGCGGCTAATGACGTCAGACTTAAAGACCAGATACAGATACAGAGAGACAAATGTGCACGAGACTGGCTGCTGATTTTTCACCCCCGAGCTAGTTGCTGAAAAATAACTATAAACAAGATAAACTGAGCAAATATTCATACTGGAGATCTGCATGGACTTGGAGAAACCGATCCGATCTCTCGTGAAACATTTTGAACCATGGAACCGTCAAAGTGAGTCAGAAGAAGGGTAACTGCTTAGCTAGCATTGAAGCGAATAAGTTATCAAGAAGTTAATGGAGGATTTAATGGCTCAGTTCCAGTGTTGTAGGTCTGCATGGGTGCGGGTGAAGCCCGCTAGATCCTGTCTGAGAGTTGGACACTAGAAGTGTGCTGGTGAGTTAAACACGGGAGTGGGCAAATCAGGGTCATTTAGAAGCTGTGGAATGAAGTAAAAGAAATGACAATGCTAATGATAATTATTCATTTTAAATTGATAAAGTTATTCTGTTGATTTCATGCTGTATTAATTGTGTTCAGGCTGCTTTTTGTTTCAGGCCTGTTTGTGTGTAGTCAGAAAATGTGAGCAGCTTGCATAGAAAGGGGAGTAGACCAAGGTCAGCGAGAGGGGGAGACAGTGGTGTTACCATAGAGATGGAGAGAGAGAAAAGTACTAGTTGTGTCACAGAAGGCAGCTCCCACGACCCTTTGTTTAGCCAGACCCCGCCCATAAAGGGCACTTAGCTGCTTGGTCTCCGATATCTTTTCACTGAATACTTGGAAAATAAAGAGTGTGAAATGAAGTTCTTGTCTCTGCTTGATCTCTACCATCAAAAGAACCTGTGAAGTTGGAGTACTTCAACAAAGCTAACTAAGCTAAATGCTGAATATAGCTGGAGCTGACCACGTTGAAGTTAATTTTGATATTAAAAGGTCATAAATCTATTTTATTTTCCTGTTGCATTTGATACTCAGCACTGTTATAGAAATGATTGACGTCCTGCATATTCTTATTGTGCCCATACATTAACATACACTGTAAAACTACACCTATGGGCTTTAGTATATTTTTTGGTATGTTTGCAAAGACCCGTTTTGATAAAACAATTATATTGCTTTGGGAAAATGATACTGTGAGAGTATGCATATTGGTAATCTTGCAAAGATTCATTTTGGTTGAAATAGTTTGCTACGATAAGGCAAATTTATATGTGAGAAATGCACTGATTTTGGTAGTTTTATTTTGGACATTTGAATTTAATTAATGTATTGCTTCATTGCTATGCAGTGCAAAACAAGGGTCCTATAATTCAGTTATAAGGTTTAGTACTGTAAATATAAGATCTACCATAGTTTATGGTTTATTCATGATTTCTGATAGAAATGTGAACACTTGATGAACAAATAAGCTGATTCTGATTTAAAGATTACATTCCATGATTAAGATGCACTGTAAAGAATATTATTAGAAATTAGAATTAATGCGTGGTGCTTGTTTTGCTTGCATTATTTACATATGACCATATACATCACTATAGAATGTAAACTGAATTAGTAATAGCCCTGTTGTTTACAGCTAGGTTTTATCACATGAGACCTGGATTTCTTCCTGACGAGGAAAGATGGCGAGCCTTTCCCTTCCGAGTTGGCCCAGAATGGCAGGTTTGCTCTTTCCCCACCAACAATTGCAACAGTGCAGTAGGACGAAATCACACCAATAACAGACTTTTGACCTTTTGCCGGTTTTCAGTACAGTATAAAATGAAAGACAAAGATTTGTGTTAATTCTGCTTATTAAACACAATAAATCAATCAGCTGTACTCACCAGTATCTGAGTCACTGTGTAACTGGCATCACGCCCACCTAGCTTTTAGTTTAGTTTCAACAAAGCTCTTATGTTGAATCTCGTCTTTCCAGTCTTGCTCCGCCTCTTACCTTTAGTTTGTCAGGGTTTATTTCCTCCATCAGGTCTGATTGTAGTGTTTTTTGGTGTGCCACCGCAATATATATAGTGGTTACACTTCCAGCTGTTTGTTTGATTTCACACATGAAACTGACCCACAGCTCATAATAAATGTAACCTTGACCTGATGTCTTCAGAACTAAAGGCCATTTCCAAGTTTGCGTTCCAGTTTTAGAAAAGGTTTTTCCAGGTCTCTGCATCCAAATATTTTTTACTTATTAAACAAATTTCACCCAGAAACCTGTGAAATTATGATTTATAGTGAAACCAATTAATATCTGAGTGTCTGGCTAATTAAAATGTTGGGTTCATACACCACATTTTCACATATATTCCAATGATTAAACAATTTAAAGAGAACATTTGTTCTTGTTTGTTGCTACATAAACAAAATCAAAGACAATTGTAGTGATCTTTGGTCCAATGAATCTGTTTCCAGCTTACCTTCCAGACGTGTGACTTGAAAGGAAAGTGGAGGAGTCGTTTGTGAATGAAACAGCCTGAAGGCCTGAAGCAGCATGGACCTACCTGCGTTTTGTACTCATTAACAGTCGGCTTTATCGAATGAGTCGTCACGGATGAGCTGCAGTTACCTCCCAGGCACTGCCCCTCGAGCCTGCTGCACCAGTCAAATATTCATGTGTAATATTGGTTTAAGACATTT
>NW_027051876.1:0-30000 GCF_036321145.2 Pelmatolapia mariae
AGAAGTTAGTCATGTTTGGGGTACAGAAAACATAAATAGGTCCCACTGCCCATCACTGGTCTCCTACCATCTGCCATCGATAGTAAGAAAAGGGAAAAGTAATATGAAGTCAAATTAATTTTATTTTTCGGAGAGCAGAGATCTTCTTGGTCACCAGACTGAGGCTCATTTCTTCATGTGTGGACACAAACAAACTGAACTGCAGGGTGTAAGCAACACTGAAGCTCCAAACCTGCAGTTCCTCTGATGTCCAGCAGAGGCTCCAGCAGTGCATCAGTCCCCACAGACTCACAAGTTAAAACCTTACATTAGAAATAAACATCTTTACAACCTGATGCAGAAACTGTTTTGGTCTCTATTGATAATTTCCAGCTTCTTTTGATGATTTTTAGAAATCATTGTGATGCATAAATGCAATCAATGGATTGTTTGGTCGGAGACATTCACACCAGTAGCCTGCTGCAGGTCATTCTGTAGGGCTCTGGCACTGCTCATCCTCCCCTTGCTCTTGTACAAAGTAGAATATACTTCTCATTGCAGTAATGGTAATACCCGGTTTCTGTATCTTGCACAGAAGAAGAAGACAAATAGATTTTCTGGATAAATAAATATGTTAGAGATCAAACAACCAACACGAAATTCAGACTTCTGGATCTAAAACTTTTCACTGTGTCAGCGATGAGCAGTTTAATGTAAAAACAGGCGCAAAAAAAAAAATAAAAAAAAATCTGATTTAACCTCCCTGTGCAGCAGCGCCCCCTGGTGTGTGGAAGCAGGCATCTGCAGCTTATATCCATGTGAAAAACTAAAGTGTGTATCAGAAAGATTAACGGTTACAGCATTATGAACACTATCGTAGACCTGATGGCCGCTGATGGTTTGAGAGCAGTGGGCTTGTCACGTCCACAAGTGTTCTCACAGGATCTAACTATTCACTGCAGCAATGACAGGTCAGACAAGTGGATGGATGGATCATTGAATGGAAGCAGGTTTACCAAAAACTCTGGTTAGTTAACAACTCAAAATCAAATATGTCTGTTAACTCGTTAAACAAACTGAATGGAGTCAGTGCACGTGCAGACCACAGAGGGGTGGAAGCCAAGCAAAGTGCTGCCAATGAAAATTTGCTTCTAACATTCCAGCAGATAATCTTTTTGAATCTGTTGTTGATTTAAGATACATTCAAAGCGATATTTCAAGTACTTGGACTCTAACACAGGAAACTATGAGCTTTGTTTAAAAGGCTTTAACTAAGAACATTTACCTAACATCCTACCATCTGCCAGGTCAGATGTGAACTGCTAAGGGAAAGGGCTGAAATTGGTTCTCTCACTCTTATTTTATCCTTACAGTTCTTCCATTATAAGATTTCCATTTAAGTGTAACAGATAAGATTCCATATTAAGGAGTTGATTATAAGAGCTTAACCATGTGTAGCTTTCTTTCTTTGAGTCTCAGTTTTTAATAACATCCATGAAACTGATAATCAGTTTCATGGATGTTATTAGCGTCACAGGATCTACACAGGGAATGTTCACACTTTAGATCTTATGCAGAATATAAGAGCGGTGAAAACAGCCAAAGGCTACACAATGAGGAGGCAGTCAGCGGGGGAGAACAGGTGGGTTGGGGGTGGACATGAGACAGGTAAAGGGGGAGGGAGGTGAAGGGAGAGAGTGCAGGGCTTACAGAGCCTCTCCTAAGAATACTGAAGGGGATGGTTTTCTTTACTATGTGAGTCTCCCACACCCTCCTGCCCCAGTCTTCCACAAACAATGAAGCCTCGCGACTGCAGCCGTCTGGACCCTGCAGTGACAGCAACAAGCCCGCCGGTCTGCGTTTGAATCGGGGTGAGTCAGAAACAGTTCACAGAAGAGCAACAAGACACGACAGACACCTCCCTGCCAAACACTGACCGGGCAGCACAATGATGATTTCAGGACAGGAGACTCACCAGAATCTGGACGGTGAGCAGTCCTTCTCCAGCATCTCTGGCATCAATGGTGAACTCCACTGGCAGGCTGGCTGGAACCCCAGATGCATTCAGACCGGGACCGCTGGCTCGAACTTTGCTAGCATCATGAGCCGGTAACGTCTTGATTTTAAAAGGACTGAAGAGACAGTTAGAAAGGTTAAATCTGAACCTGAATGACCAGAACTTTCTTGTACACGCTTCTCTTCAATACCAACCTCCGGGGCACTTCCTGGTCGGCATACTTTACGCACACCGTATATGGGCCATCGTTGGCAGGAGTATAGTTGACCGTGTGAGTACCATCACCATTATCTGTGATGTTGAGTGGCTCAGCTACACCTGAAGACAAAACAGAGCACAGGACAAGGCCACAATGAGGTGATATCAGTTGATTAAAGCTAATGGGAGAGTTTCATGACAATACTACTAGAGAAAGATTTAACTCCAGCTTGATAATGAGTTGGTCTGACTGGAAGTCCCACGGGTATAAGGTGGTACAGCTTTTCTGGAACAGCTTTTCTGGTTACCAATGGCCTGGGCAATGTTATGAGGTTAATAAGTCTTTGTAATCTTACCTGTTGGTCCATATAGCTGAACTGACAGGGGAGCCACCCCTGCCTTGCTGCTGTCTACAGTAAAAGTCTGAGGAACATGAGCCCGGACTCCACTTCCAAGGCCAGGACCTGAACACCTCACCATACTGGGATCAACCAGCTCTCGCACTGGGACCCGGAATGGACTCCCTGAAAGACAAGTGACGTAATAGACGCTCTTGATTGCAGATATCTTTACCTTAGAAAAGCGCAGAGTCAGTTATATCCAAACCATACTCTACACGGTTAAGTGACCTTCACCTGGGATCGGTAAGCCTCCAAAGGTGATATTGACATCATATTCTCCAGGCGTGAAGGGGATATACTCCACACTGCAGCTGCCATCTTTGTTGTCCTTACATGACATTTTTGCCTCTGATGGACCCTCAATGGCCAGGCCAAGTCCCCCAGTGCCAGCACCTCTGAGGCACCAATGAAACAAAAACGAAGTTTAGGATGTTTAAACAGAGATCTATGGATGCTACAAAATCTATTCTGGATTTAAAAACAGAATGACGATACCTGGTCTCAACAGTGAATCGGTTTGGTTTGTTCACCAGCCCTTCCTCCAAACCTGGACCGTAGGCTCGGACTCGACTGGGATCACAACCCTCGCTCACGGACACCCTGAACGGACTCTTTGGCACCGAGACGTCATCCAAAAGAACTTCAATCAGATGCAAACCTTCAGCAAACAATAGTCCATTATAAAACTGAGTATTTTAATGGATAGAGTCAAGATAATGTGGGTGAAACCATTCTGCAGTGATCTGTTGTGTAGATGTCAGTATCTACAATAAGTTGATATCATAGTTTTTTCACTGAATAGTAACCTCCTCATTGCTCTGTAATTTGTTTGTTCTCTTAAACTTGTATACGAAGAAATACAAATTAAATGCTTTTTACACATTTATTTATTTATCCGTCTTCAGCTGTTGAGTGTGTTGTTTCAAAGGAACCCGAACATTTAATGGTCACTCATTTTTTTACCCCACAGTTCAGTTTTTAACCAGCAACCTCTCAGGCAGAGTAGGAGTAAACCAGACAAAGAATCACTTTCCATTAAAATTCCAGTCTGACTGAGTATTTCTTTCCCACAATGCAATGGACTCTAACATGTCACACTTCACTATCAGTGGAAAACCATCTGCTGAGCGCCGACAGACTGCAGCTATAAATACCCTTGGTCCAAACCCGCTCCTCACTGAGAGGTTAAAGGACCAGAATCCAATCATTGTAACTGATGTTCAGTACATTACCATAACTGACTATAACAGTAGCACATGCAGGGTTAAGCTTTGAGCAGCAGATATTTGTCTGAGCTTCAGGCACTTAAATATTAAATCAGATATATTTGCTCTGGAATGGTAATTATGCCCTGGATGTTGATTGCTGCTAACCCCTCTGTACACAGACTGACTGCAGTTCAGCCAACAGTCCTTCATGGCTGGCGAGGGAAAACAAGCCTTATGAAAGCCAAATGGAATTTTATTTCACAATTAGGAGGTGTTGCAGTGGAAAAACACCCACAAACCAGCAGCAGACCGTCGTCCTGCCCGTCCTCTGTCTCTGCTGACGATCTGCAGCCAGGCTCACAAACAACACACAGCGCCAGGAGGAAGGTCTGAGGCTTACCGTCCTCGTACGGTGTGTACTCGACTTTGTATGTCCCATCTCCCTTGTCGGTGACGTAGGCGTCTGTGTTGGCACCTGACGGATTTGAGATCGAGGTTTTGATATGGCTGCCACCGCTCTTGTAGTGAGCTCGAGCGTCCACGATGAAATGAGTGGTTACTTCCCTCAGGACGCCTGCAGAGAGGAAAGCAGCACGAAGACACAAAAGTAGAGAAGAAAGTTAGTCAACGTCTCCATGAAATATAACATCCCATTTTTTATCAAGATGCAGACAACGACTCATCACTTATAATCATATCCAAAGAAAGTATAATATTTGAAATATTTCACTGAATACAGTCATATTGAACAGATTATTTAAAGTGCTACAGAATTCATGTTCAGTCTAAAAACAATCAGCCATAATAATCACTTAATTTATATTTTTGTGGTTCCAGTCACATAAATTAAAAAAAAAAAAAAAAACATGATAGAAAACGTGTATCATTAACACAGATCATCGTTATTACAAAAGATGGACTTTAGCTTCTGGTGCTGCATTTTCTGTCATTTCCAGCAGGGGGCGACTCCAGTGAAGTCTGATTGGATAAAAGTCTGAGCTCAGCAAACTTTCTCAGTCGCTGCTTTCAGGTCTGATTGAATAGAACAACAAGTTCATTTTGGATGCCGTGGCTCTGTTAGAGGTATGACGTTCTATCACTTTCCAGCCTCATATTTAAACTTTCACAGCATGACTTAGATCAGGACCAAAGGTTGTTTCAGGATAAATCCATCAGAGTAATGCAACAAGCACTCATTTCTTCTTTGCTCTTGTTTATTGATTAAATTAGTAATGTGAGCATTCAGCAACTTCTCCCATTTGTTCTCATTATAAGACTTTATGACTTCAGTGCTCTTTTATTGGTTTTATTTTAATCTCAATTTAATAAAGACTGCAATCGAAATACGGAAAGAAAAACGTAATAATTAAAAAAAGAACAACATACAAATTAAATGTGCTGTTGGGAGTTTATTAACTGTGATAATGGAGTCTGGTGGCGTCCAGGAGGCCAATGAACCAACCACAGAGAGCCGAGCCTAAACCAGATCACACTGGAAACAGTCCTGTCGTCGTAAAAACAGACCTCAGAACAGCAGAGAGTTTGGAAACTCTAATCACTGAGACGGATAGGCTAATTAGGGCTGAGAACAAGTTAAAGGCTCTCCTATGGTTTATTAAGGAAAATAGAAGGTAATGTGTACCCCATAACATAGAGGAGCCAAAACCCCTGCATCTTTAGTGGCAGACTTCCTGTTAGGGTCAGGGGCGTTTCTGGACATGTTTTTATATCAGGTGCGTGTATCATATTTTATACACATACATGAAACATGGCAGTGGAATTACGTCACTAAAATTTTGCAGGGGGTTCTGTGGAAGCATTTTGCACCCCTGCATGTTCACAGCTAATAAAATCAGTACATTTTCACAGCTTCTCACATGTGTGCAAAATCTACTGAGTTTTCTGTCGTGTTTAGAGCACAAAATCGATGAGCAAATTTGATGACCAGATATTGTTTTACATTTGTGTTTGATTAAAGTATACAAACCTCAGACATCCTTCTTTTAACTGGGCATTAAAACATCTTTAAGTGCTCACCTCTGGGTTCCACTCCTGGTCCATAGACCTTCACCCCGCTGGTGTCAACAACTGGGTCCACCTGCAAGCGAATGGGGAACTTTGGCACCATGTGTCCTCCATATTTAATGGTGATGGTGTACATGCCGTGGCACTGGGGTATATATGTGATGGAGTAGGTCCCATCACTGTTGTTCTGAATGTGAACTTCAGCTTTGGCCCCAGAGTCAGAGATGATCTCGATGGTGAGCTCATCCTCTCCGGCTTTGGAGCAGTCCACCGTGAAGGTTCCAGCCTCGTTGACCTTGCCTTGCTCCAGCCCGGGGCCGCTGGCTGTCACCTTGCTGGGGTCAAACACTGACTGGACCACAGCCTTGAAGGGGGAACCGGGGATGTGCTGGTCTGCAAACAGGATGTTGATGGCGTATTCACCAGGCTCAGTCGGCAGGTAGGACACAGAGCAGGATCCATCACCATTGTCCTGGCATTCAATCTTGGCCTCACACGGCCCCTCCACCGTCAGACCCAGACCACCAGTACCAGCACCCTTTGTGTCAATGGCAAAGGGGGCTGGTTTGCCTACCACACCACCCTGAAGGCCTGGACCGTAGGCTCGCACCTGGAAAGTAAATGGCAAAACCAAAGGAGACACAAGGAATACTTATTAATGCTGGTTAGCAGAAGACATTAGCTTTAAGTCTGAGGTTTGCAGCAGAATCAGCACAGATGATCGACTGAACATCCATGGATTACTAAACTGGTAGGCCTGAAAAACATTCACACAAGTAAAGATTTACACAAGTATACTCATTTTGCTTAGTTTGAAAAAAGTTTACTCAGGTTAAGAAAAGACTACTGGAATAAAAAAAAAAGGCTTACCAGGACAAGGAAAGAACATTATTTGTATGTTACTGGGATCAAGAAAGTCTTAGAAGACACATGTTCAGGCCTGTCTTAGGTTTGCCAGTGAACATCTAAATAATTCAGAGAAGGCATGGGAGAAAGCACTGTGGACAGGTGGAACCAAACTCGAGTTTTCTGGTATCAACTCAACCCACCATAATTGGAGGAAGATTAAAACTGAGTATGACCCAAAGGTCACCATGGATGGGGCAATGTACCGTAAAATCTTTCAACGAGAACCACTTTAACTCAGCCAGAACACTGAATGTGAGTCTTGGATGGGTCTTCCGTCATGACATTGACCCAAAACATACTGCCAAGGTAAACAAAGTAACAGCCAAAGTGGGCCAAAATCCCTCCCTTGTCGTAAGAGCTGCCAAGGATTTCTCAACCAAGTACTAAGTCATGTTTGCTTGGGGATCAAATAATTATTTTATCCAATGACATGCAGGAACTTAGTGAGTGATTAAAGATAAATTGCTTGAAAATCTTTGAATACAAATCTGTGAAGGTTCTCAGTCATCCAGGTCATTGTAGTCTAAGGAGCTTGGAAAGAAAAGCATCTGGATTTCTTTAAGTTTCCTTGAAGACATCTCACCTCTCATCCGAGAAGCTTCATCAGTTCTAAGAGCAACTGGTGGAGAGTCCCAGATTTTAAGCCCTATGTGTTTGTCCCCATGAGGGTCATGGACCCCCTTAATGATCCTCTACCTAATCACATGAGCCAAGGTGTGAAAATGGGTGTGGGTCACAATCAGCCAAGCCATTGTGAAACCTAGCCCCACCCTATCATGTGATTTACTGAGGTCAAATTGCCCAGGATGTGAGTGGGCGTTAAGACATCTGGGAAGGGATCTCAAAACTGGATTATAGATGGCAGACAGTTGGTGTCGTAAGCCACCGCCTCTGTTCAAAGATGGTTGTTCACAATGGACATAGATGGCTTCTTTCACTCATCTTTCAAACCATCTGTCTTCCTCTTCCAAAATGTGAACATTGGCATCTTTGTCCTTTAGATGCAGATGGACAGCCGAGTCTTTTCCCGTCGAGGTGGCTCTTCTATGTTGTGCCATGCATTTATGAAGTGGCTGTGTAGAGGTCTGGGCATTCCTCGCTACACTGTACAGCATGCACTGCGTTGTTAAGTTTGTGTTTAGGAGTTTTGTCTTTGGGATGAACCAGTTTTTGTCTAAGTGAGTGGGTCTGAAGTACATTGGGATGTCATCCTTGGAGAAAACTCTCCTGAGTTTTTCCAAAAAACGGCTACATAGGGAATGACAATATTGTTGCGTTTGTCTTTCTGATCCTTCCTAGTTGGTGTCTGATACTTTTTTCTGTGCATCTTTGCCGACTTGATGAAAGCCCAATTAGGATAACCACATGTCTTTACTTATTCTGACAAATATTAAAATTCTATCAGTGTGGGTTGTTGTGATCTTAACTCACCTTTGAAGGGTCAGGGGGCATGATGCCCTCCACAGTGAATGGACTTCCCGGGACAGGGTTCCCATCGTAGCTGATGTCCACTCTGTATGGTCCTTCCTCAGGAGGAATGTATTTCACTATATGAACCTCATTGGCTGTGCCCGACTCCACCTTGCAGGGGATTGGTCGACGCGAAGGGGAGGTGATCTTCACGTCCAGTTTGCCCTGACCTCCAGCACCTCGAGTACAGATGGAGAACTCCTGATCCTTCCCAACGTCTACTTCTGATTAGTGCACAGAAACAGCAGGATGGTCAGCAGGAACAGGGGTTTGGGGTTTAGGATGTTGATAACAGTGAAGTCTGAACATCTTTTTAAGCTGTACCCGCACAGAGGACAATTCACTCACCGTGCATTGCTTTCAACCTGACGGTTGGCCACTACCAGGCTCCAGTTACCTAGGTAACATTCTAATGTATTTACTAGCCAGTCATATGTCATTCACCAGTATCCTGAGCTAATTAGCAATCACTTTAATTGCTCTCCTTAAAGTTGAGAAACGTTTATGTTAGGACCCACCCATGTCAAGTGTGAGATCATTGAATGTCATTGATTTTCCTGTCACCATGTGAATTGCTTCCTGTGTGGATGCAGCTTTAGACGTAAAGATGAAAAGCTAACTTTTGGGAAATGCTGGCATGTGTTCAGCTGCACATTAAGGGATATTTCTGTTGGAATCCTTTGATACCGATTATAAATGAAATGGAAAAGCGGTCTAAGCAGTTCAAGCTTGTTTTATGTTAAATGATTCAGAAAGAAGAGAAATTTCCACTGCAGAGCAGAATTACACATCAGTTAGATTAAATTTAATGAAACAGAGCTTGAATGACCAGCAGCTCAGAGTCATTAAGGATCCCCATGAAGGGGTTGTGATTGTCTTTCAGAGGAACTCTTGGATTCTTTTGTTTACTCATCTAATCCATCATTTACTCTCCACCTCACTTATTATAATTAGTACCAAACTGTGCAGGATGCTCTATGGAAATATCCTGTAATCTAAAGCTAAACAGCAGCTTGTATTTAGGAATTTGTGATGAATGATTCCAGGAATTTAGCTGGAAACACGCATTCTGTGCTTCATCTGCTGCGTCATGAAACCTGATCAGGGCTCCGTATGGAAGCACTTTGCTTCTGTATGATAAATGTTCCATTTTTTTCCTCACAGACTTACTGTTGTTCAGTCCCTGAACTTTGACCTTGTTGAGGTCCAGTGGGGGGGCCACAATGATGGTGAATGGACTTTTTGGGATGGGGTCTCCTCCATGACACACAATGATGGACATGCTCCCCTGAGAGAAACACAAGCAGTGCTTAACTTATGTCCATCAGTCACCTCACAGGTAATCCATCACACGTGTGAAGTTGGTGTGTTACCTGCTGCACCGCTGTGTAGCGGACAGTGTAAGAGTAGTCATGGTTGTCGATGATCTCAAAGTCTCGAACGGCATCACCTTTAGCTGCTCCGGTGAAGTGGACCTCAGGTTTGGCTTTACCAGCTCCCTTTGTATAAATGGTGAAGTGGGTGGGCTTACCCACCTCCACCCCTGCAAAGTTCAGACAGAAACTTTATTAATAAGGTTCTTCTATGTGCAACACTTTGTGATTCTCTGTCTAGAAAGGTGCTATATAAATAAAATTTTACTTTACCTAATTTAATACAGATAACAAGCTAAAACCTGCTGTTCCCCTGATGGGAACAGGGGCTCCAGCAGTGAGCCAGTCCTAACAGACTTATTAAAGATTAAAACTTTACAACAGCTATAGATGTTTACAGTCTGATACAGTCTCTTTAGATTATTTAAAGTTTGTACTATTAGAAGAATAGAATAGAATAGCCCTTTATTGTCATTGTACATATAAATCAAAACTGTGGGTGCTCCACCCTAGTTGTGCCAGAATAAATTATAAATAGTAGGCAGCTGGAATCAATAGAAAACAGAAAAATATATACAATCAAGAGGGTAATATATAAAATAAGAGAAAGGCACAAATTAGAGAACAAAGTGCTTGGAAGTAGTGCAAAAAGACTTGGTCTGAACAGTTTCTGTGTGTGAGTGGCCTGAGTGATGAGGGTTACTCAGACCATTGCTCAGATTGGTGGATGGGTGGACAGGGGTGGGGGCAGCCAGTGACTTTTTGTACTCAGCCTTCCTGTACTCAGTTGTGGCCCCTGCGTACCAGGGAGGAAGAGAGCACGCTCTCCACTGAGGAGCAGTAGAAGGCCAGCAGCAGCTTCTGGTCTGGGTTATATGACATCATCCAACCAATAAAATGGCTGCTGTGTGATTACTGTACTAAGAGACCGTCCAAGAAGTCTGAGCTCTGGTTTACTAATTACCAGGTCTCTTCATGGACCCCTGTATGTGGACGTGATTAGTAACTCTTCCACAGTTTTGTATCTGATTTTTGTGTTGTATTGGTCGCAAATGTGATAAAACTCAGCTCACCTGTCCTGTTGAGTCCAGGTCCCTCTGCCCTGACTTTGGCTGCATCATGGGAAGGATCCACCTTTATTCTGAAGGGGCTAATAGGGATTTCCTGTTTTACACAATAAGTGTGAGATGTTTTTCTTAAATTCAGTTTTAACATAGATGTGTATTTAAGATTTGATCCAACTGTTGACCCCTCATTTACCTGATCAGCGAACAGCACCATGATGGTGTACTGTCCGGGACCCGGAGGCATGTACTTCACTGTGAATGTGTCGTTGTCGTTCTTGATGATGTCAAAGTCGATGTCGGCCTCGGCAGGTCCGACTACACCTGGAGCGCACTTGATGCCAATGCTGACATCACCTGGAAGGAAATAATAATTAACTCTATTACAGAGATTCGAGGTCATTTCTGCAGTAATATGCAAACATCATGTAGCAGTATTCCTGTACTATTTAATTTCTTTCTAATTACACTCATAAAAACAAAACTTGGCATTACAGCATGTTCGCCTTTGCGTGCTGCACAGCTGGTCTGAATCTGAGTTAAAGTCATTCATTGGAGATCAAGCTCAACGATCAGAAAGACAAAATAATCTCCTATGTGTCGTGCATTGTGGTGGCGGGACATGAAAAGAGGACATAAGACATGAAACAGGTCTCACCCTGTCCGGCTTCACTGCAGTCCACAGTGAAGTAAGTCGGCTCGTTGGCCTTCAGTCCTGTCTTCTCCACACCTGGACCGTAAACTTTCACATTCTCTGGATGGCTGCCCTCTCCGATAGTCACCTTATTCACAACATCACCATCATTGTTAGCAACAATAAACTGGGCTTCTATCTAGACTCTAACAAATAAATGCAAAAGCTGAAATATGGAATAAATCATGGAATATAAACATCCATGCTTTTAAGGAAAATTTTAACTTTTGACTTTAATGTGAGAGTATATTTGGTGTTGGTTTTATACCCTGAACGGGCTGTTGGGGACGTTGACTTCACCCCAGGTGATGATAATGGTGTGTTTGATGGGTTTTGTGGGAATGTAAACACAGAAGTAGGTGCTGTCTCCATTATCTGTGATCTGGACGTCAATGGGGAAACCATCTGAATCCTACAACACAAACAGATTTACACTGGTGTGATTTTGAAAAGATGTTAATGTGTTATTAAAACATTACGGAGAGGCTGCCTCTGAATCCTCACCTGAGCATAGAGCTTCAGCTCTCCTCTGCCAGCTCCATGGGTATCAATGGTGAAATCAGCAGGTTTGTTAACAATGCAGCCCAAAGGCTCCAGACCTGGACCATAACATTTCACCTGAGGAAGTAAACACATCACATGTTTAAAAATTAAACATGCAGGAAAATGTTTGAAACTCAACAAGGCTGTGATCTGACCTTCTCAGGGAAGATGACACTGGCACCAGGGAGGATGTGGGCCATGAAGGGACTGTCCTTGATGTCCTCGTCATCACAAATAACATGGACGGCATAGTCGCCTGGTTCAGTCGGCCAGTATCGAACATCACATGATCCATCGCCTTTATCATCACACTCAATCTTAGCCTGGGAGGGCCCCTCGATAGAGAAACCTACACATAGACGCTGTTATTTAAACACTGCCTATCAGTGATGAATGTGAAAACAATGGGATCTGCCCATGGAGTTCAATACTTTACATGACACACAAATATTCACAGAAATAGCAGTATATACCATCAGATCCAGAGGCTTTTGGACAGTGGCAAACATCTTACACACAATGCCCTGTTTTAGATGCTCAAAAGTAACCGGACTGTTGATAAGGAGTAGGTCTGCAGGTTGTTATTCCATGACCATTTAAGCAAATAAAAGATGTGGAGTTCTGTTTGGTAGCTGTTTACTGAAACATATGAGGTGTTAGATTTCCTGTAATACGATTGGTCTCGTTTCGTTTGATAGATGCAGCAGAAATGTTACATCCTCATTAAATTTAACAATATTTTTTCAACAAGATGTTGAAGTACTGTGGATTACTTTTGACCATAAGTCAGCACCTTAACGTTTTCCTGAGTCCCATCTTTATATTATTGTAACTAACCGAGAGTTCCCACTTCAGTTCCAATGGCCTCCACCACAAAGTCAGCACTCTTCCCCACCATACCGGTCTCCAGACCTGGACCCCAGGCTCTCACTTTCTGAAGCCCTGCCTCCTCACTGACATAAACTTCAAATGGGCTGGAAAAACAGAACAAATTGATTAGTTTTTATCTTTACTTAAGATAAATTTTTTTTTACATACATGCACACAAGTCACTGGAGTACCCCAGGGTTCAATCTTGGATCCTCAATATCTTTAGTTTTATATGGCATCACATGGCCAAATGATTACAATGCATGCATTTGTTACTATATGTGACATAATGCACAGCTGTAAGAACACTGTTAACTCCCCAAAATGTAATATTATGTATAATCACTCCATCAACCTCACCTGCGAGGGATGCTGTGTCCGCCCCAAGTGACAGTTACGATGTACTTTCCTGCCATGACGGGGTAATAATTACACTCATACAGGCCATTTTCCATCTCAAGCACCTTCACAGGCTCCTCCAGGCCCTCTGGATTAAAAAAAACCATAATCCACAATCAGTCCACCTTTACTGAGCTAAATTTCAAATGAAAATAAAGCTAATTACCAAAAATAAATTTTTTTTGTAAAACACACTCACAAATGTACATACACAGGAGAAACCTCTTTTTGGATATTCTGGAAAGGTTTGACTGTGCTGAATCCATCATTAAAAATCTCACAAATATCAGATATAGTCAGTGTTCTGTATTAAAATGTGTTTGATGTAATCTGACCAAAAATTAGCTCCAGTCGGTGAATCTCGTGGGTTGGTGAGTCTTGGTGTCTTACTTGGTCCTTTAACGGTGACTTTGATCTCCCCGCTGCCGGCTCCTTTGGTGTAAACTCTGAAATCTGCCACTTCTTTCACTCTCAGACCCTTCGGCTGCAGACCTCTGCCAGACGCTCTGCAGGCGTTTGGGTTACAGGCTGCAAGGACCAGTCAGATGGAGGTTAGACTGGGAAACGACGTTCAAATGATAATGAAACTCACACAAACACACAGAGCCTGTTTCATACTTCCTATGTAATCCTACACTGAACCTCCTGGAGAATCATCAGGATCTGTCTTATCTGTCCAACTGCCTCCTCCAGCTGAAGCCATAAAGTCTGCTGCTGTCATGGAGGAGCTATGAAGGAGGATTCTAAGATCAGGAGGTTGAGTTGGAGTTAATTTGGTCTCAGAAATTAATAGTTAACCTCACAGGTTACTCATTTACTCTCTCAAACTGATCAGTGCACAGCTGATTAAACTCAAATGATTACTGTGTGTACAACAGTACACAGTGATTCTAACTAAAATATACTAACAACACACACACACACACACACACACACACACACACACACACACACACACACACACACACACACACACACACACACACACACACACAGAGCAGCACGAGTTTCTCATTAGTCAGCTGATCAGCACCATAAAAAGCAGTTTGCTGAGACTGAAAGGGAAAAGCAGCAAAGAGGAAGACGTGATGAAATCAGAATTCAGAGCTGCAGATTCAAGAAAAATACCAAATACACACAAACTTAATAGCAAACAGAAGGAAAAACTTGCTACAGACCGACATGTTCTTTAAACTTAAACTTAAGTTTGAAGCATCAGATTTGAGAACACGATGCACTCAAGAGGATAGAGCGTCAGTTAGCTGCAGAAGGAAGAGTTACTGAAGGCGACGTGAGGAAGAACAGGCAGGGTTGATGATGATGTTGGGGAGGAATGAGTAGAAGATCACTCGGACATTTAAGCCTCTTCTCTGATTATATATAATTATGTGACGTCACTTGCTAACCACTTTATTTTAAAGTGGTTAATTTTGTTGTTTTGCTAAGATGTTATTAACACTTCTTATTCTGTTTAGTTGTTATTCAAATTACAGATTCAAACCAATAAAACAACCCAGATTTTGATCTTTTTCATAACACACTTTTTCTTAATACTTCCTTATACAGTTGAACCCTGTTCAACTCTACAAAATTTCTTAAAATTAAAAGTGATACCAAGAAAATCTGAGCTGGGCTACTTTGTCAGTGTCGTTTTCCAGCCTTCAACGGTTCTTGTAGAGTTTTTTGTTAACCATCTAAACCAAACAAAAGTCTCCAAATGTTTACAAGAAGTGACCCACCACACATACTAACCCACTCAGGAGAATATTCTGGATTTTTGCTGACGCAGTTGAATCTGTGGGCAATGGAGCTAAAAACAAAAACAAAAACAATAACGAAAAAACTGAGCAGTAAATAGCTTAGCTCCAAAATTCTCATTGCATGAGGCACTTTGAGTTACTTGGAATTGCTTTCTTTGCTGCTTTTATCAACCTACTGACCTAACAACACGTTCTCAGGATAGTTTTGACAAAATGCATCCCAGAGCACCACAACCAACCCACATGTAAACTATTTAAGCTTGAACTTCGACAGAAATAAAGTGTAATAAAATAATAATGACAAAATAAGGATGAACTTAAATAATTCCTAATTATTTCTGATGCCATTCAGAGAGGGCTTTAGACTACCACATTCAGTTTCTGAGGCGCAGAAAAAGAACAAGCTGCTCAGGATGAAGCAGTGCCAGGACATGCTGTAAGGCAGGGAACCCCCATCCATATGGGGCCAAAGTGAAGACAGTTTGAGTCGAAAAAACCAGGCTAGCGCAGGCAGGCTCCAGTCGCATCCTGTCAATGGCCTGTACTAACTTGGTCGCCTGGGTTTGGGTGGTGTTGGAGGAGGAGCTCTCCTGGTCTTGTCAGCAGGTGGGGTGCGTATGGACTGAGGTACAATCTGCACTGGAGACCCAGGAGGAGGGACACTCTGTGAAACTGAAGGAGGGAATAACAGTATGATGCATTTGTACATCGGCACAAGGAGGACAGAACCCAGATTGGAAAAAGGGCAGCGTCACCGAAGCAAGACGAACTCTCCAAATTCAACCAAATCAACCCAACCCAAACCAAACCAAACTAAAACTAAGCAAACCCAAAATAACCCAACCCAAATGAACTAAAATAAAGCAAACCAACCAAATCAATCCAAACAAAACTAAAACAAACCAAACACAACCAACAAACCAATGCTAAATAAAACATAGGAAATCCAGTCAACCCAAAACAAACTAGCCCAGACCTAACCACCTAACCAACATAAATCAAACCCTTAGATAGCTGGGATAAAGTTTAATTCTGCATTAATTCTGCAAAGTTAGTCTCAAGTCACTGGAATTTTCTCAAGTCAGTTGAATCAGGCTAGTCCCATTTTCAAAGATAAGTCAAGTTAGACTTCAAATTAAGGCAAGCTATTCCCAAACCCAGTGTCCCGGATCAACACGGTCCTGATTTATGTCTTAAATCCTTGGAAATCACAGGCGATTCTTAAGTTCAATATTGAAAAAAAACCCTCATCTAATTCCAAATTAGTTTAATCCAACATGACATCCCAAGGCTACTTCTGCAACAAATTACAAGACAAGACCAAGTTGCCAATAATACCCTAAATTTAGGCTCTAAGTTAAGACAAATTAGGAACACTCCAAACATGACTTACAAGTCCTAACCAAAAGTAGCCAAATCCCAGATCAAGAACAGCCAAGTCAGACATAATACAGTCCATATAAATATCCATATCCTGTTCCAGCAAACTGGAGGTGATCTAACACCACAGCCTAAAAACATGAAAGTCCATAGAGTGAACCATAAAGGAAGTACAGACAATCTCAGAAGACCTGGACTTAGACGATACCATAGGTTCCTGTTACAAAATCGTTTAAAAAAGTTTAATGTTACACGCATGCTGATCAGAGATCTCTGCTGGTGAATGTATTACAATAAGAGGCAGGGTCAGTTAAATGTTTAAAATAAATATTGTAAATATTTAAGTTGACTATATTAAATGAATGAAATAAAAATATATCTGCAGATATAAAGAATTACATATAAGATAGGACATGCTTTAGGAAAAATTCTGGTTTTAATTTTAAATCACTGAAGGAACTGCCTAGTACCTAGAATGCAGGAAAGAGTTAGAAAGGTCAGTTTGTAGTGTTGTAGGCATAAAGTAAATGTTAGAAGCCCACCTTCGGAGATGTGGACAGTGAAAGGACTTCTGGGAATCTGCTGCCCAGCAAAAGTCACACAGACGACGTGAGGTCCCTCCAGGACAGGGACATAGGTGCACCGAAATACACTGTCGCCTCTGTTCTCCAGGACAATCTCCACTGTATCCCTGCGGCCATTTGAGTCCACAATGATGACACCCACATCTCCAGCACCCGCTCCTGGTGTACAGACAGAGAATAACAAGACCTTTAAACAATGGAGGAGGAATGTGACAGTCACTGGAACAGTATCAGACAATGAAGGTCATCTGCAGGAAATATAGCTGTGGATACCCAGAGCTAATGGAAATATAGAGTCAGAGTCCCTCCGAGAGACTGCCACTGATCACGCAAAATGCTTTTGTGCATAATTTTGGCTTTCATTTGTTCTTTCAAGAGTAATGATGGAAGAAAAACTTTTTTTTAAATTTTCTTTTATTAAGGGAATGTAGCTCAGACAAACTAACAATACAATGAGACTTACCTGCAGTGTAAATATCAAAGTATGTAGGTTTGTTGGCCACATTTCCCATTGGCTGCAGTCCCAGCCCGCGGGCCTGAACTCTGGTTGGGTCGCCCATGGCTTTTGAAACATTTACAATGAAGGGACTTCTGTCGATGTCCTGACCAGCAAACAACACCTTTACCTGAGAGGAAGAGGACCGCAAAGGCCTGTTAGGTTCACAAACATAAATTTGTGTGTCCATGAACTAAACAAGAGCTAAGACTAAGGAACCAGGAAACATTCAGACCCTGTCAAAAGGGCAACACAAGAAACAGCTCCTTTATCCACACATAATCCATGTGAGTTATACATATCATTGGTTCAGTATTCCCCAATCAGGGTATAAGCATCTCAGGGAGTTCTTCTGCAGAAAGATTAGCTCAAACATAAACATCAAAAAAATTACAGAGACCAAAATTGAGCAGACATCACCAGTTAATAAAAGGAACTGATAAATGGTAGCAAACAGATATGCATACATGATTAAAAGTGATAATTAATGGTGAAAGAGTATGCAGTTATTGATGAGTCATTGAACTGTTATGCTAATGATTGTGGATGATGACATTTATTTGTATTTGTATTTGTATTTATCTTATCTTATCTTATCTTATCTTAAATGGTAAAGTCATCCTTGTCCAATTTAAATGGGTTCCCCTTCAAACATGAAGGGTTCTGGATCCATGTTATAGGCTGTGCAGGTCCATCAGATGAAGAACGTTGGGAACCATGGCCCTGTATTTCTGATCAATAACATAAGAACCACTGTACTTCTTTCAGCTGTACAGTGAGAGCTTCTTACTTTATGAAGCCCCTCCACTTTGGGCAGGTAGACCACAGAGTAGGTTCGGTTCTTGTCGTTGTTGGGGATGACTCGGGCCTGATGGAGACAGAAATGATGCAGCATAATTTCAGTTATATTTAACTTTTGCGTCCTTTTAAATTAATGTGAGGGTGTGTTTGCACCTCTTCTGTGTGTCCCTCTGGATCCTCCACATAAACTAGAACTTCTCCCAGTCCAGCCTCCACCGTCTCCACCAGGAACTCTGCTGGTTTCAGAACCATGTTACCTCGAGCCTCGATACCTGCAAACACAGCGATCACACGTAACTTTATTGTTTGAAGTAATGAATGGAAATGTTTGTGAAAGTCCTCCGATAGCATCGAACTACATAAATGGTGACATAGTTTTTCAGATGTGGTATTCCCGTGTTAATAACAGAAGCTACAATAAAGTTGACTGTTTCTGGATTTAGGGCCGTAATGTGCTGATGTCGATAAAATATTTAGAAAACTCAGCTAACAGTACAAATAAAATTGCTATTTGAGCATGATTTCAGTTTTAATCTTCTGGAAATTTAGCAATGATCTTTTTCCACTTCAGTGTTTCATCTATGAAACATAAAAAGTAGTTAAATAAGCCCAAAGACATCCTCAGATTGCTACTTTGTTTTGAGTAATGAGACAAATATCTAAATGATGATTGATGGAATTTTGAGGTATTACAATACATTTTTTGTACAATCCGAATGAGTTGATTCTACCAGAAATTTTTCTAAAACCTTGATAAAACTTGAAGTTTGATTAATGAACTTTGTTCCTGTGCATTTTCCACTCACCTGGTCCGTAGGCCTTAGCCCTCTTGGGGTGTAGTGATTTGGCCCTCAAGGGGGCACCGGGCTTCAGTTTGGCTTTAGGGAACTGAGACAGGTAGGTCATCACAGAGTGCTCATCCACGTTAGGATCGACGATCTCCTCAGGAGCAATCACCTGGAGAGGAAGGACAAGACGAAAAACGCATCAGCTCAACATATAGCAGCAACACACTCAAGCTTTATTGAACTGGAACTACATGTCCTTGCTAACTGTTCTCCTGTATGACTGGTAAGGTAAGTTTTCCATTTACTGACGATTTCTTCAAAAGTTTAAAACCTTCAAGGAACTTTGTTTTCTCATATTATGCTTAACATCTCCCGATTTAGTTGCAGTTTTATTTCTTTGATTTGCTTTTAAGTTGGAACTATGTTAAATGGACTGGTCCTTTTATAGCAGTGTTCTACTCTAACTCAGCATTCAAAGCACTTTTCACAACAAGTTATAATAATTTCCTTCTTTAAGCATTTTTTAACTAACCCAGAAACACACATACACACACAATAGAGGCACTGAGGATCGAACCACCGACCTTCTGATTAGGGGATGCCCTGCTCTTTCTCGTGAACCTCAGAGTGGTAGGACATAAATTAGCTGATGAGCTTGTGAACATGTCAGTAAACCTGTTACAATCAATACATTTCCAGCTGCAAATACTTATTTAAAAAAATAACAGCTGGAAACTTAAAAACTATTTCATTTTGCCAGAAACACATCAGATGGCCTTGATAAAGACGTCTCTAAACTCTAACAGCCGAAGTGAGTTCATAAGCGATCAAGTGAGTCAAGTCCAAAATCCTCCATGGAGGGGAAAATGGAGGGAAATCAAAATGAATGGTTTCATCTGATCAGAAAATCTGTTTTTCTAATGACACAAATAACAAAGGAACAGAACACATGAGGGGTCGGTGAAATGGTAAACAGCTGCTTGCTCAGCAAAGGAGAGTGAGAAGACGTCTGAAATCTCAGAGGAAAACAGCCTGAATCAACCTGAGAACAGTGCAAAAAGCTGGAGGAGAGTTTTATCATTATTGTCATCGTTATGTGTTTTTTCCACTTAAGCTCTCCTTATCAAATGATTTCCCTCTAATTTCTTGTGAAAAGGTTTATACATTATTCCTGTCTTTACAAGTTCTGGCTAAAAAATTTCTGCGCTTCTCATTTAAACGACTCTGGCAGTTGAATTTTAGGATTAGACTTTCTGGGAAATTAGAGAGGCTTAAATTCACCTCCGACCTGCAGAAATTAGGCAGCAGCTGAACTCAGACACAGACTCTGACTTCGTGCCTCAGACTACTGAGTGAACAATCGCTTTGACTCATCTGCTCTGCTGCTAATTTAAACTACAGCCTGATCACATCTCTGCAGGCTGAAAATAGAGTCGAGCGTGTGAATCATCCACATGGATCATGGCTCAACCACGACTGCTATTTCTGAAGTTCAATTTAATCGTAACAAATATATCCTCTGAGAGTGAATTCAAAGGAACCACAAAGCTCACCGGCAGATAAAAACAGCATACAGGTCAACTTATCCCTGATTCTTCCATGTTCAGTGAAGCAGAGGCTTTTATTTTGTAGCTGTTTCCTAGATTTTGGCTCTGATTTTCTTATTAATCAGTAAGAAGATGCTCAGAGAACAGACACTGAATGTGTTGCAGTCCGTGCGCAGGTAGGTGTTACCTGTGGCACTCCCAGCCAATCGTCAGCCTGTTGCATGGCTTCCCGGGCGTTCTCCACTGGCTGACTGGGATCCCATGTTTCCCAGTCGGGACACAGACCTGAAGGCAGCACAGACAGAGAGGTTTCATTATATACAGGAGACTAGTCTGTCCTGCAGGACGGCGTTCAGTCTGAGCAGTCTGAGTCGCCTCTGCTGCAAAACATCTGATGAGCTCCTGCTTAACAGTTTGCAGAGAAAATATTTCAAAATAAGATTTATTTTTCCCAGATTTGTGTAGCGAGTTCCTTTTTGTTCAAGCTTTAGAAACTCAGAACATGTCTGACATGAGTTCATTTCCATAACAGACAAAGTTTGGGAGTTAATATCAAACAAACATGAAAAAAAACTTTACATATTTGATTTATGCCACATATTAAATTATGAACATAAAAATATGTGATATGGGCTCTTTAAGGACTTTGACTACTTCAAACATACTTCCAAGTTACAGAGTACTTTATAATTAAAAGACACTTTGACTACTTCTGTTTCATGTGCACAATTTTCTCCAACTCGCATATGCTTCACTGCGAAATTACAGAATATTCTTGAGAAAACAAACAAATGTCTAAAATTTGTTGTAATTATGTTTTACAGATTTATAAATGGATGAACGGGTTTACTTTGTAATCTAGGAGAAACCAGCTTTATAATTAAACTGTAGGTTTAGTTATTACAGGTTTTAGGTTTTATTTTGATTGAGCCGGTTTGCTCGTTTCAGTTCTTTTTGGTTTTACATACAAACAGAGGCAGCAGACGCACATCATCAAACCTCGTCGAGGGTCAGACTTACAGAGTCAAAGTAACAAGATCTTCTCAACATTTCTATTTTAATGCACTTAGAATTATTTGTAAGTATTTTCACAGTTTAGTGCTGACTATAAACTGGAAATGGAGGAGGTGTTGCAGTTAGTTAATGCAGGTCTGTTATACGGAAATATTAAAGATAAAAGTTTCCAATGATGAAAGAGAAAAAAGAAAAAGCATTTATGAAACTGGAGCAGAAAACATGAATAAAATATGTGACTGTTATTAAACATAAAACAGGAGGATTCTTTTGTTAGGCCTTAATCAGAGAGAAATGATGATGAAAACAAAAAATATGGAACAATATGTTCAGCCAGTTTCTTGTAATCAGCCCTGAGCACGCACACTTTGTCCTCATAAATTACTTGAACATATTTCCACAAAGGTAACGAGCCTCTGGCTGCATAATAAGCTTCACAAACTCAAAAATGAGATCAGAAAATATCCGGCACACCTCACCCTGGACTGAAAAACTCAAAATTAGCTGAACGTTAAAGCTGATGAGTTATACATATTTGTCCTTCGCTGCTCTCTGATGAGGATCAGAGCAGAAACTGCAGATTTCAGCTGCTGCTGGTTTCCTGAAGCTGCTGACATGAAGCAGAAACACAGAAACACTCTGAGCCTGAAGCTGATAAGAGGATTAACTCCTCCTCCCCCAAGTGTGCTGTACTAACTTCCATGTGAAGATCTCAACTTTTCCTGCAAAGTCAGGACATTTTTACAGCCTGACTCCAGGTTAGCGGGGCTGGATCAGTTCCAGGACTATACTTTCTTTTGGTTCTTCGTCTCCTGTCTTTGAGTCTGGTGGGCCTGCTTGGTAAAATGTCAAAGAGCAGCTTTAAGAGCAGCTGAATGAAGCCAGAGCGAAGCACTCAGCCGATGACGAAACCCTCCAGACATCGATACAGGAAGTTAAATATCAGGTTTTCTGGAGAAAACTTTGACACAGGAACAAATCGATAGTTTAGATTTAGCAGCTGCTTCACATCAGCTCACAGATTATTTAAGCACATGTTCACTTTAACTGACAGTTTGACGGCTTCAGGGAAAGTTTTTATTTGAAAACGTCTATATTTTCCTGGAAGCTTTCCTCAGCTTCCAGGAAAACAGCAGGCGCTTTTCTTTAAATCACAGGAACGCTTTAAAGAAAACCAAACTCAGTCAGCTTCCTGTCTTAAAGAGACATTTTAACTACTTTTACTGATCATTTGTAACTTAAACATCAGTGTCTCTGCACACTGTGTGCAGTGTTGGCGGGACCCTACCGGGGGCGCAGTTGTCCACCAGAGCTCCCAGCGCCTTGCCATCCCTCCAGTCTCGGTGGAAGTTGGTGATGGGGAGCTGGGGCACCTTGTTCTGGATCCAGCCCAGCAGACGCTGTTTAGGAGTCAGTTTCTTGGCGTCTTCGTCATCCTCGTCCTCCCACATGGGCATGGAGATGGAGTAGTGGAGAATCAGGGTCCAGATCAGACCCAGGATCAGCTTCAGATTCCCATCCACGATGGCTTTGGAGTCTGAAATAAATACAGAGTCATTCAGGTGTTTTAATGTGACAGTCTTTCCAGGAGCGAGCGGCCTAGCAAATCCACCCTGAGGTCAGACTGAGCAACAAAACCAAGAACTACATCTCAGACTCTACAAGCATCAGTTAGCAGGTTAAAAGTCAAAGTTCATGACAGCACAATTAGAAAAAGACTAACAGGCATGGCTGTTTAGAAGGGCTGCAGAGCTCAGAGAGCTGTGCATGAATGAATGCTGCAAACCTCAATGAACTAAAGCATGGCTGTGAAGAAGAGTGGACTAAAAATCCCCCGCAGAGATGAGACGGACTGATGAAGTCACACAGGAACCATCAGTGCAACTTACTGCTGCTGAAATATGAGATGGACTTAGTTTCATTAATTAAATAAAGACACGGTGTAATGTGTCATGGTAGTTTTCATATGAGGTTGTTTATAACTTTCTTTGTATCATGACTATAGATGATTATATTTTTATACTTTTACGTGTGCTGTTGTGGTATTTTGATTCTGTGACGTGTGGAGCATCAGTGAACAGATGTTAACAGCTGGTTTTGATTAATTTAAAGTCACGTTCAGCTGAATTTGATTTCCAACATTTCGTGACCCAGTTTCCTGTTCTGCCAAAGAGTGCCAAAATAAAAGTTCACGTCTGCTCTCTGTTTATCTTTCAGACATCAGGAGACGTATTTTTTTCTGTCATCGTGCAGAAAAGTTTCATCCATCGACAGCAGCGAGCAGCATGATGTCATGCAGCCCCCGCTCTGAGGAATGAGGTCAGTTTAAATAGGAAACACATGCGCGCACACACACACACACACACATTAACAGGAATCTGATGGAGGACACCCTCAGACACATTTCTCCTGCTGTGCTGAACACTGCTGTTGTTTTCTGTCACACACCTGAATTCTCAGGTGAATTTGCTTTCTTTCTATATTGAGGTCAGCTTGGCATGTGAACGTGTCATCTTTAAAACAGCAGAAAACCTTGTGTTTCCCCCTGAGTGTTGTTAAAATTTCTGAAGGCCTACCCAATCAGGAGGCGAGGAAACCAACTTCTAAACACACAGCTGGAGTTTCACTCACGCTTTGGCTGCTTTCAGCGCCTTTAACTTCACATTACCACGCACATACAAGCAACACGAACACTGCCTGCCAGCTTATTTTGATGATGTGGGCTTTGTAGATAATTGGGTAACTTTCTGAGGGAAACCTGGTCTTGTTAGGAGAGATGGTATCCGTCCCACATTGGATGGAGCAGCTTTCATTTCTAGAAATCTGGCCAAATTTATTAAAACCCCCAAAACGTGACTATCCAGAGTTTCGACCAGGAAGCAGAGTTGCAGTCTTGCACGCCTCTCTGCAGCTTCTCTCCTGTTATCCCCCCAAAGCCCCATCGCCTGTGTCAGCTCCCAAACAGACAAAACCAAACTAAAGACCAACTAGTAATGACTTCATGAACTTCTTCACAAATAAAATTTTAACTATTAGAGAAAGAAATATTCGTAATCCTCGCACAGATGTAACACTATTTATTTAGAGTCTTTTACGCCAATCAATCTTTCTGAGGTAACTTCAATTACTTCTCCAAACCATCAACGTGTCTTTTAGACCCCATTCCTACAAGACTGCTCAAAGAAGTCCTGCCATTAATTAATGCTTCAATCTTAAATATGATCGACCTATCTCTAATAATCGGCTGTGTACCACAGGCCTTCAAGCTGGCAGTGTTTAAACCTTTACTTAAAAAGCCATCACTTGGATCAGCTGTATTAGCTAATTACAGGCCTCCAACCTTCCTTTTATCTCAAAAATTCTTGAAAGAGTAGTTGTCAAACAGCTAACAGATCATCTGGAGAGGAATGGCTTATTCAAAGAGTTTCAGTCAGGTTTCAGAGCTCATAGCAGCACAGAAACAGCTTTAGTAAAGGTCACAAGTGATCTTTTTAAGGCCTCTGACCAGAGTTGGCAAAAGTAAAGACATTCTGCACTTAAGCAGAAGTACGGGTACTACTGTTAGAAACACTCCACAAAAAGGTGAAGTACTGATTTAACTTTACTTCTATACTCAATTAAAAGTAAAAAAGTAAGAAAGTATAAGCAGATCTTTGGAAGACATCTCTATGTCTTGCGCAATGATAACTGACCCTTGTGCTATATTAACATAATGATAAAATAATATCAGTAGATGGGAATACAAACTTTAATCTAACTTTTTTTAATCCTAATTATTTTCAGCTTGAACCTGAAGAAAAAGAAAGAAAATAAAAAATATCTATATTTCTGTTGCCTGCATTGTAGAGGGTGAACTTACCTCTAAAAAGGCTAAAAAGGAAATGTGTACAGTCAGGGGTTCAAGTGGATTCAGGTGTGTGTGTGTGTGTGTGTTTGGGGGGGGGGGGGGGGGGGGGGGGGAGTGACGACGATATGACGATTTCTACTGAGTGCAAAAGTTGGTATGAAGGTGGAATTCAGTGAATGATTCTCTGCTACACTTGATGTAAAGTTACTCTGACCATGAAACCACAGCCACTGTGCACCAGTCACACACTGTCATTACCTTAAATTACAGGTGGGACTCAAATAAAAAAATTATCTAATTAATTAGCGACTTTATAACTAATTAATCTCGAATAATCGCATTTAATTACACAAGAAAATTTGTCCAAGAGTGCTTTTTTTTTTTTTTTTTTTAATTGAAAAGGGTTTTAGTGAGTGACAGAATCAAATAATAGACATGGACATGTATTGTAAACTCAACCTCTTTTAATTTCTGGAAGAAAAAAAAGCATTTAAAACTCAATCCACAACAGAGAAACCTAACATCGCTGCTCAAAATTGGGCAGACTTAAAGATAAAGTGCCATTTTAAGTACATTTTCAAAATTGTATTGTCTTCAAATAATAATAATAAAAATTTCAACATAAAGTGCAGGTTTTCTTCTTAAAAAAGATAAGGCAGAAACATAAAAGGTTATTTCAACAGCTTCACCTTTAAACTCTGAGTAACCTTAGCCAAAATTATTTTGTACATTAGGGTAAAACAGTGTGATCATTGAACATTTTAGTGCAAAAAATAACAAACCCATTGGACTCACAATACCTCCATGGTTATTTACTGTCCGTCTCTTTCAGCCAGTTACTTAGACAAACTAGTCTGTTCACATTTTCCGAGCTCAAGGCAGCTCTCTTTTTTGTTACTGTGTGACCTCCAACTGAGAACAGTCTCTCACATCTGACAGAAGTGGCAGGACTAATCAAATACTTGCAGGCCAGGACAGACAGCTGTGGGTGGGTCCCTGCTCGACTGGACCACCACTGCAGCGGGCAGTCTGTCTTGCTGATGGTGGATTCTGCTCTGTACAAACTCAGGGCCTTGTTACACAGGGCTTCCTCATCTGAATCAGAATCTGAAGACAATGAAGAGAGGAGGAGGCTCTTTGTCTTTGCTGGCTCCTTTGTGGTGGCATCTTTACACTGTTCCTGCAGCAGGGCCTCAAGGCTGGTCCAAACCTCTTTTCGCTCTCCCCTTGCAAGACACTTAAAGCATGGGTCAAGCACAGTCGCTCTGATGTGTGCGTCAGTGTATTCAGTATATAGTATATGCATTATTTTTTTGAATGTGTTATTTGTTCAAAAAAAAAGAAGAAAAGAATAGTAATTAACGTGTTAAATTCCCACCCCTACTTTAAATCCATCACAGTGCAGAAAACTAACCTGTTTATCCTGCACTAACCTGCAGAGGATTTTCATGCAGACTTTAAATAACACAGTTTGTCTGCCTCAGTTTGTTTAGCAGCATGTTTCACAATATGAAAAAACATAATTTCACATGTACAGACCTAATATCTGATTTAAAAAAAGAAGACTTACATGTAAACTTTAAATGAGCCGTCCTTTTAAATCTAAGCTCACTTCTTCCTTTCCTGTCCTCTTTCTTATCTTTCTCCATCTCTGAGTGTAGTTAGCTCTTTTTCTTTTCTCTCCCTGTGAAATACAGCAGCTGGACCTTTAGCTAGCAACACACTGTGAGACAAACTGCACACAAAGAGTTGGTGTGTTCGCAGATGTTTGTTGAGGTGATAGAAATGCTGCATTTCAAATTACCTGAGACTAAAAAAACGTTACTCCCTTCATGCTTGCTCCTCTTCTGTAGCTAGATGCTGAAGTACCACAAACACACAGCTTATGGACACCTGCAGTGGTTGTGGTTGTGGTTGCTTCGGAAATTTAAGGAGTAGAAAGTACAGATATTTGTTTAAAAATGTGAGGAGTAAAAGTAAAAAGTATTCAGAAAAAAACTCAATGTAAGGTCCTGACTCTGCACAAATAAATAGATAACACAAATAAAGATATTTTATATTAACTTATATTAAGGTTTAAACTGACATTAAGTCAAGTCTAATGAAAATAAATTTTCTTTAATATCTTCCTGCTGGAAATGACTGAAACACAACTCTGCATGTCTGAAACCACAGCAGCCTCTGTAAGGCAGATAAATTGTTCTGTGTCTCCTGGGATTAATGTTATTTTAAAGTGAGATTAAGGTTAGTTTAAGGTTAAGCCTGAAGGAAATAAATCTCAGTGTGATGTTCTCTGAGGTGATGGAAACACCACTGCATGTGTTCCCAGTCATTAAATCATATTTTCCTTCTCTGAGCTCAGATGACCTTTCTTCACCCCTCAGGAAACTCGGAGCCCAGAGATTAGCCCGGTCCGGTGCCCACAGAGGAAATGTGTTTGGAGTGTCGCTGTAATCTTTCCCCAGGAAACAGGAGCTGCTGCAGCAGCTGGCCTGGACTTCCCTGCCTGATAAACACAGTTTATTCTGCGATCATTTAAATAGTTTATGGTGAAGCACAGAAATGAATATCGGCTCATATTCAGACATGATCGTCACCACTGATTCTTATTTCCTGTGGCTGGAAGGCTTTCTGGAAAATGTGAACGTGTGTTCAAAAAAAGTGATTTATAATTTGGAGAAGGTGGGTTTGAGCTACACGTGCTCTGAGCGCCGCGTCCTGTAAACAGAAGCTGAGTTGAGATGAGTTTTCTGTAAAAACCCCTAAAGGCTCTAAAATCAGGACTCTGCCAGCCGCACAACAACTCATCTGTTCGTTAATGTCCGACAGCCACGCTTGCCGGTCGTCATTGGTTACCAAACAAACAGGCCACAGAGAAACAATGGAGTCCTGATAGAAAGCCTGCAGCGTGAGAGGAAAACAGCCCCCCCGTCACCTCCTCCATCACCTCCTCCTCCTCCAGAACAGGCCCGAGGGTGACGGAGAAGCTGTGTAATGTGACATTTAGAAAGAAAGGCTTTATGAGCTGCAGAGCGGAGAGAGGAAGACATGGAGGGAGGGTGGAAAAAGCAAAGAACGAGGATGACGATGTAGGGAAAGAATTAAAGAGGAGGGTCTGAGCTCTGCAGGAGTCCAACAACAGGAAGTTAAAACAAGTTGCCAGCCAATCCTCCGGCTACCTGCTGACATGGCGTCCAGTCTGCTGTCGCTCTTTATCAGCACGTTTTTAAAACGCAGCCCTGAGAATAGAGTCACTGCTGTAAACTCCGCTCTGTGACTATGAGAGGAAGATCACCTACGCTTGGACTCACCTATGTCCACAGTCTGCTTTTACAGGTGGTTTAACCACCAGCCTGACATCACCGCGTCCTCTTCCTCTCTGAAGAGTGAAAGTTACTGATCCTTTCATCTGATTCCTGTCAAGCTGAATTTGAAAAAGGAGAGTTCAACAATCCAAGATCAGGAGAAAGTCTGAATGTCTCCATCACTGGTTTAACTGGAATCAGACTGGTGTCAGACAGTCTGAGGCCAGGCTTCCTCTGAGCCCTCACAGTGTGACCTCAGTAAACTGAAGGTGCTTTAAAAGGACAAATGAGGTCGTGACAGACTGATGGAGTGCAGATAGTTTGTGTGAGCACCCGTCCAAGGCGCAGGCTGGTACGCTGATGTTCACGTCTGTGTGGGAGGATTTCTACTATCTGCTGAGCTGCAGTCACACAGAGGTCAAAGCGAGGTCATGCCTGCAATACGAAGGCAGACGAAACAAAGAAAACCTCAATCTTCAACATTCAAACTGAGAAAAGGGACTTTTAAAGGCTCTGTGTATTTTTCACAGTGAATATCAACAAAGCTTCAAACACTCTCAGATTACAAATTGCTTTTCACGACCATCACCACGTCATCTTGACTCAGGCTGATACCAAAAAAAGAAAAACAAAATCAGGCAGTGCTGTTCACAGTTACTGGGTAGTGTCCCTCAGCACGCTTCCAGAAACTGGCCAATCAGAAGAAGGTTAGCTTTAAAGTGACAAGAGCTAAAAAAGTTTGTTTCAGACAGAGTATGAACTGACGGGCTGCACCGACGCGCAGGATCAGATAAAGAAGCACTATTATAACATTTTGAACTGTGAATCATGCAAAGCTGCCCTGGCACAGTACGAAAACAGGCAGCTGGATGTGAGCAGAGCAGGAAAGTATATGTAGGTCGTTTAGTGTCGGGGAAAGAAATGAACATGAGGTGAACTCTGACTGCAGGAAGCTGAATTTAACATAACATAAAGTAGATTTTACACTTTTTAGTGCATTTAAGCAATTCGCAGTCTGATTTTACTCGTGAAGCATTTTAAACACTACAGGAAGGAGTGTTTTTCCAAAATAAAAGCCTGAAAAAATATTTTTGGACTGCCTTTGAGTGGGTCACTTTTGTAAAAGCTCTTCCTGAAGCTGAAGTTTACAAGAAGAAACAGAACAACAGCCTGCTGTCACACAAACATCCACCCCGAGCACCTGCTGGATGGAGCGAAGATAGAGCTCATTCAGTCACTGATCAGCTGCTCCTGAACTTCGCTGGAAGCTCAAACCTGATTTCTGTCTGAGCAGATGGACGGCAGCTGAGTAAATGAGATGTTGTTGT
>NW_027051876.1:35000-49480 GCF_036321145.2 Pelmatolapia mariae
TAAATATATAATTATTATAAAATAATAGAAAAGCATATGCATTTTATTAATAAAGTTTAATTAAATGTTGCCCTGTATAAGGGGGTCCTGAGGAGCCCTCAGCATGTCTCTGCCCCCGGGCCCCTCAGCAGGTTAGCGAGGCCCTGCATTCTCTGGGTCTATTTTCAGCAGCTGTTGGCTGAGGGACAGCAGAGCTCAGCTGTGCTGCTATCAATCAACTCCTACTCACACCGCTCCTCCACCCCCTCCACCCCCTAAACCCCAACAAGTAACTGCACCCTCCAGGCCTCGCAGCCCCCTAACAGCCCCCCCATCAGCTGCAGACTCACAACAGCAGCTCAAGCTTCAATTTGTCCTGTTAGACCCTCAACAAAAGTAAAACTACAACACATGAAAACAAACTTATCTCCAGAGCTGAGCGCACAGCTGGACAGAGGAAAACTTTCACCTTTAGCCTTAACCACCATGTCTCGTTAGTGATGTCAGTATTTTTCTTTAAATATTTTAATATTATTTCCATGAATATATGACAGATGTCCACAAGTTAAATACACAGCTGGGTATTTTCTGTTAATCCGATACAAGAAACATTCAAAAGCCCGAAACTTAAAACTGCTCAATGAATGAAAATGAAACATGTTTTTCCTGAAGTTATTATAATAAATGTGACATAATTACAAAAAGTGATTTTCTTTAATTAAAGCATTGATTTCCAGCTGACGGTTACTGTGACAAGCTCAGTCTAAACCCAGTTTAATCCTGATATTTAAATCCAGTATAAAAGTGTGAACCTGGTGACCTGAGTGAAGTCATGTCACACATGTGACAAACTTATTGCCTTAAAAAAACCGTAATTAGACTCAATTAAAGAGAGTTACAGTGACTCGTTTACTCTGAGTGTGCAGCGCCTCATGGGCTGAGGCAGACATCTCATTTGTCTCCCGTACAACGCACAGTTACAGGACGACTGGTCTCCGTTGTAGTAGATGCTATTTAGTTTTGCACATCTGCTCATGAAAGTAAGAAGAATTGATGCCTGTGAGTTTTTCTTCAGTGTGTGGATTTTTCCTCCCTCTCGTTTATCTTCTTTTATTTCAGGCTCTCTCTTTGATTTTGCTATTTATGTTTTTGATCATCTGTCTTTGTTTTTTTTTTAAAAATCATGCTATATGAACAAAGTTATTATTACTGTTACTACCTATGTTTTATTTAATGAAGGTAAGCCTGCTTAGTCTTTGTGTCCTGCACAGTTACAGACAGACTGAAGTGGGAACAATTGCTCTCAACAGGAGTCTGTTAACAACTAAACCTTCACATAAACACTGAAAACCATGGCACACAGACTCCAACACACCACTGCACAATGGATTCAGCAACACAAACACACTGTGTCTGCAAATACTGTCCTTTAGTCATATTAGTGCATTTAACTTCATCTATACTAGTTTTTTAATGTTGTACTAAGTAATGCTCTAATGCTGTACTAAGACTTCATGTCTGCAGACTGAGCGTTAAAGTTGTACTTCTTCAGGATTTATAAAACCCTGCAACACTTTGGCCACTCATCATTCACATCCACTCCAAGACATCTGCAGTCCGATTTACGTCCTTCTGGAGGGTTCCAAACACTTTTGGATTTCTTGAAGGGTTCAAGTTTCTCTGAGCCCTCCCGAGACCTTTGCAAAAATCACACACTCTGTACCTGGGTGAAATTTAAAAGCAGGCTTTAATAATTCTGACTTTTTATACTTAAAAATAAGAAACTCTTTGAATGAATCCACTGATGAAACTGTACGCACTGAACAGCTGTGAACACCTGGATCTCCACACACCTGTGAGCCACACCTGTCACCTGTCAGTCACAAACCGATGACACACGTGATTTCCTTTGTAAAAAACCCTTTTATGAAAGAAACCAGCAGTTGGGCTGACTGTGTTTCCAGGTCTCGCACACACACACACACACACACACACACACACACACACACACACACACACACACACACACACACACACACACACACCGTGCGTAAACTTTGCGTAAAAACCCTCCAAACGCGCCTCTGTCTCGGTTTTACGCACTCACCGATGGAGACCAACTTGATGTGCTCCCTTTCCAGGAACTCCAGCGCCACGGACACATTCTCCAGCTTCATCTGCCTGAAGTTGGGTCTGCTGTGGTACTTCCGGTACATCTTTTTCTGGCTCAGCACCTCCAGCAGCCCTATTAACTTTAGCCCATCGCTCAGGTCCTTCTGCAGGTCGTTGATGCGTTTGTTGATCACCTTCAGGTGCTCGTTGCACCACCTGGTGAAGGTGTTCTGCTGGATCTTCTTCCACGGGGCGTCTTCGGCCAGGTCCTTCTCGGTGGCCGGCATCTCCTCCTCCTCCTCCTCCTCGCCGATGTCCGCGGTGCTCTGGTAGAACTGCTGGGGCTCCAAGTAGCTGTTGTTGCTCATCATGGACATGCCTTTTATAGCACCGAGCGCAGTGGGAAGAGAAGGAAAGGCAGAAAAAAAAGAGAAACGGGGCAGTGGAAGCGGAGGGGCAGTGCCCAGCGCGCGGGGAGGGAGCTTCACGGAGCTGTGCGTAAAGAGGCGCGCATGCAGACCCGAGGTCACTCCTGCGGGCTCACACTCTCAGAGAAAGAGGAGGCTCAGGAGGAAGAGTGAAGAATAGTCTGCTTTTGTCCTCTGGCTGGCTTGGCTGTGGTCACGCGCGGGTGGCGTCGTGGACAGAGTGGGGCTGTGCAGCTGCGGGAGCGTGAAGCGAGGTTTAAAGGCTCGGCGTCACTGCGCAGGACTCCCAGGAATGCCCCTGCCATGACCATATACTACTGCGGCCAGGGCATCCTCCGAGCCGCAGGACACCGAGACCGCAGATCATTGGTCGGGCGCGGAGCAGGGGGGTGGAGACACGCTGGACACCCCCAACCAGGACACCCCCATCTACCCCACACCGACAGCCGGACCCGGGGCTCCACAGCCGCTCTGACACCTCCGGGTATTTTTAGAGTCCTCAAACCTGGAGAGACACCCTGAGGAGGGACATGACATCACCATCAGGCAGCCAATCAAATCACTGCATGACATTTAAACAACAAAGCAGAAATAAACAACATCAAAGTTTACTTCAGTTTGGAAATATATATCATATCTAAAAATACAATAGACTCTGTGATAATGATTAATGACAATTAATGGTAACTACAATGGAAGTTAGGTGTTTACAGTTAATTGAATGAGGTGCTGCTGCTTCTTGCAATTCCATTGGCTGCCAAATGGAGGCGCGGCAAACTGAAGCAAGCGAGAGAGGAAGAAAAATTTCATGCTACGTTTAATTGAGGTTTTCTGAAGAATAAAACAAACTGAAGAGATTTATTGACGTAAACAGCAGCGCCCCCTGCTGAGCACAGTCTGCTTCTACGTGAAACAAGCTGAACTTGACCCAGAGTGAAACCCAAGATCAGTTCTGCAATAATCACATACAGATGTGTGCAGTTACAGCTTTATAAGAGCTGCTGGTTTTATTCCAACTGTGTTGAACATCAGCCTAAAATGTGCTCGCTGTGGCTGTGCATAGTCTATAGTCTTTATACACAAAAAATGTCCACAGTGATGATTCTAGTGGGTTGAGTGGATTAAAAAGGTGAGAAGTGGCACAGTGGCTCATTGCATTCATGCTGTGGAATCGTGGGCTCGTTGAACATGTGTGTGAAAACATGAAAGTAGTGTTTTGAGTTAAAATGTGTGGCATCAGGCGTATTTCCTGTGTGTCACATTCAGAGACTTACTATAAAAACACAAGACAGGAATACAGACTCACCGTGAGTCTGAAAATATCTGCGTCCAGCTCAGATATCACGAGAGGAAAACAGCAGCTCACATCTAAAGTGTAAATATGGAGCCAAACTAAATTTAACAGCGAGTGCCGCCGTGATACACTCATCATCCTCTCAGAGCAGACAGTTTACCAGAGTTATCACCACTTATTACGGTCATGACTTCACTCCTGATTCCTACTCTTTTTTTTCTTCACCATGAACTGAATAAAGAAGATGGAAGTAGCCATCATGATGTCACCATGAAGCAACTTTTTGACCACTAGGTAGCCCCGCCCTAAATCATTCCTGGTTTTGTGATCTTTTCTGGCTCTAATGGGACCTTTTGGTTTGGTTTGGTTTGGTTTGATCCACCACACAGCTGCCACAACTATGATGGTGACACAAGGCTTCACAGCAGAAACTGACACAGCATCAGATGACAGAGTAGATAGAGCATTAGAACATGGTATACTATGGCCATAAAGGGATGGACATGGTCAGCAACAATACTCAGCTACGATGCTGTATTTAAACTGTAAACTGTGTTGCTCAGGTGACAAAAGTGGGTCAATAAAATCCTTCACACCATCACACCACCAGCAGCCTGAAATACTGGTACAAGGCAGGATTGATAAATGCAGTGGCGGTCCTAGCCTGTTTGGCGCCCCGGGCGAACACGCCCTCTGCCGCCCCCCCCCCCCCCCCCCCCCCCCCCCCCACACACACACGGACGCACACACACATATATGACCCTATATATGAAGAGAGAGAGAGTATGCATAGTATGCAAACGGCTACCAAACAGACATCATAATTCGTCATACAATGGGAACAGGACAAATCAACAATTGACACTGACTAATTAATATTATATTATTGTATATATTGTTTGGAGTTTAGTCTCTTACTGTTACTATTTTTACCATTTCTTCTTGGAGGAACTGTAACCAACATAATTTCCTTAGGGATTAAGAAAGTATTCTGATTCTTAATGTTTTAGGATACATGACCTGCCATTATCCAGTGACACATTTGCTTATCTGTATCTTTTGCTCGTTTCTCCTTGTAGGAGCCAGAATTAAATGTATTGAATTTTAATGATCACTGGGTTTTCATTTGTTTGGTTGCTATGGTGATGTGTAACGGGAGTCACGTGGGTGCTAGCGGTGACATTAAGAGGGCGTTGTCAGTCTGTCTTTCACTGGTTTGATTTTGACAGAGAGGAGGGCTGGGTAGCTGTAGTTTTTGTTGACCGCAGAGCTGTGATGTTTTAAGAGTTTGAATCGCGAGCCGATCACATTGCTCTGTAAACTTTTCAAGCACTTTAATAAACAAGCAAGCAATTCCACCTCTCGCATTATTGCGTACAGTTGACAGCGCGTCAGGCAAATAGGCAGGCTCAATCCCCGGCCTCTAGCAACTGTGGAAGTCGCTACACTCCTCCTCTTCTTTTCTCTTTTTTTTAAACTTTAAAAACGGGTTGTGTGTGAGACTTTAAATCAACAAAATATAAAATATACATTTTAAATTGTTATTGATCCCTTTACCCCTGGTCCTAAAGTGTATATTTATTTTCTTACTCTTCTTATATTTATTGTTTGTTTACTTGCACTGCTGTAACTGGAGCCTCGTCGTCTCGTCTCTCTATATACTGGACTGTATGTAGCGGAGATGACAATAAAGTTTACTTTGACTTCAGCAGCGAGCAGGCGCACCGAGGGCTCTCGCGCTCACTTTTCGCGTATAGACGTTTGAAAAAACATCGGTGCAAATTATAAGTCTGTATCATGATGTCTGCTGTTTTCGTGTTGTTGGTTTGTTTTTATTTTGTTTTATTTTGCGAGTTGGTTATTAGATGCTGCTCCAGCCAGCCAGAGAATCCCCCGTCGCCGCCCTCTCCTCCCTGTGCCGCAAGCAGCAGGCGCACCTCGCAAACGGAGGGCGCCCTTACTCCCAGCAAATGGGCGATAGAAAACCGATCAGTGCCTATGCCATTCCCAATATGCGCTGGCATGATGTCGGGGCAGCATGAGTACGAGCAATTTTTTTTTTGCCCATGCCCGTGATGCCGCCCCCCACCACGATGCCGCCCCGGGCAACCGCCCGGGTCGCCCGTATCTAAAACCGCTACTGGATAAATGACTTCATAATGGCTGTTTTCACCAAACTCTAAACTTACCATCTGATTGTACTAGCAGGAATCATCATCAGACCAGGAAACGTTTTTTTGTCTTCTGTTGTCCAGTTTTTGTGAGTCTGTGTAAACTGTAGCCTCTCTGTAGCCTCCTGTTATTAGTGAACAAAAGTGGTACATGTGAGGTCTTCTGCTGCTGGAGTCCAGTCGCTTCAAGTTTAGACCAGCCTCTCTAGCACCAACAACCAAGCACTTCAGCAGGTCATTGTCATGATGTCTACATACCTAAAAGCAATAAGTTGCTGCCATGTGATTGGTTGAATAGATAATTGCATGGTTGAAACAGGTGCATGTAATGTCTCAAGGTTGTTTTTACCAGTAATTCTGAAAATATACCATAATGCTGAACACATGAAAGACAAGGAAAACTATGTTTATTTGTATTAGATCATTTACCAAACCAAACATAAAATACAGTCCCAGACAGATGTTAGCATAGTGCAAAAACATCAAGAACAGAGATCAAAAACAAAGAAGAGAAACAGCAGCCAGATGACAGTGACGTTCCGCTTTTTTGCGGCTGAGATTCAGGACGCCAAAGTAGAAGCAGAGTTCATACAGCACACCTGATACTTGACAGTAACACCTGACGCACAATCAGCAGTGAAATCTGAGGAGTTTAAACAGTCAGACATTTTAAAATCTTTTCTGATGGTTCATTTTCACCGTTGTCTAAGTACACATCCAGGATGAACCTAGCTTTGCAAAAAGGCTGGAACTCAGGGGCAAACTGATAGCTATCAGTTTCTTCTGTATTTTTTTTTAATCTCATTGGCAGTTTCCCCCTATGTGTCATCCTAATCAACGCTGAGCTTGGCTAATCACGTTTAAACATATGAACACTTGTCCCACCCCCAAAACAAAACAAAACAAAACAAAACAAAACAACAAACCATAACATTCATTTTTATACCAACTAGCATGATGTTGAATACATCTATTGCTAACTACCAAATAAATCCCAAAATATGGAAAAACATTTAGCATGCTATCTTTAGTTATGCTGGCTAACATATGTTAAGCTAGGCTAAGCTAATTTTATAAACACCAGTTACAAAAAACTACAACAATACCTGTCAGTACTAGAAGAAACTAGCGTAATGCCTGCAGTGGTTAATAACAACAAAAATATCACTTAGCTAATAAAACATGCCAGTATTTCAGCAGCTACACGGACTTGTGCTAAATTAGGCTGAACTAGCTGCTACTGATAGATAACTATAATAAACTGCTATTTCTATTAGACACAGCTGCGCGACACAGCACCAGTTAGAAACCAGCAGGAAAACATGTTGGGTTAAACTGTTTGTAGTTCTATAAGTTAAACTAGTTCAATGATAACGATGTCTTTAGCTGTGTGCCACATAAACTTAATGTAAACCATCATGTAGATGTTCAGGTGCTCCCATGGTTCCAGTGTTCATGCTCAGCTTGGTTAAACCCAGATGAAACTAAAATCCACCATAAAAACAATTGGCTAATAACACAGTCTGCATCGGCTAATGGAAGAATTGGATTTTAGCGCTCATGCTACAGCTTGGCTGAAGCTGCTACAGCGGCTACATCTACTCTTCTAATTTCATGCAAAGTCACTATTCCTCTAAACCTAACATGCAGGATGGAGATACCTACTGGGAGCTAACGTTTGTCAGGACTGTGCTAAGGATGGACGGATTCAGGATATCACTGATAAAACAAAACACGCCTTTTCACTTTTACATTTTCATTTTGTGAAAAGAGAACAACAAAAGGATCAGATAAGTACTTGTTCTGTTTTCAGAAGTACATAAAAACTATCACAGACCTCCAGAAATTGATATCAAGTGCAAGTTACTGTGGCAGAAACCCAGCAGATAAACTGACACATTTCGTATTTTGATTATATTATTGTGACTTTTGTCAAGATAACTCCAACACAGACATACGAGAACCATCAGAGGAGATTTGGTGGCCTAACAGGAAACTCAGATGTTTGAGAAGTTTTCAAAGTAAATCCATATTCACACAATAGATGAAAGAAAGTTTTTTAAATTGTTCTATAAATTCAGATGTGATTTCTGCATAATGGACAAACAGTCTGAGTTGTGCTGCTGTATATTAATGTATCAGGAAACCAATAATCAGTCCACCCCCAGACTCTTCTTAATGCTAGATTTGCAAACATCTGACGAACTATCACATACTTATTATCACAGAAGCTGTAGGAAAATTATGCACTTTAAAACAGAACAAAGAAGAAACTAAGTGGAAGAAAAATCAGAACAAAGCACTGATCAAAGCAAAGATACCAAAACGGTACAGAGGAACACCGGCATGCAGCTTTTAGGAAGATTTTTGTAATTTTACTGACATAATGATAAAAAAATAGTATCGAGTTTGTATTCACAGTAAAACACAGATTTAAAAACATTCTGGAGGAATTGATTCAGTGCCAGGTAAGGTTGTGGAAGTCTCAAATAAATTACATATTTTCAGACACATTTTTAACACAAGACCAACAAAGACAACACTAAAGACAGTGAGAGCCCTGATACAACACAAAACCAGATTCAAGCCCAGGAAATACCAAAAACACTAGCAGGTCAAATATAGGTTATAACTATTAGTATTTTATGTTCTAAAATATCACTATAAAATTAGTTGAAACTCACTGATCAAAATGATTAAATAATGTGCAACTCAACATCTGTCTTATTATCTAATTAATGTTGACTTAGCTAGTGACATTAATGAGATAATAATGTTTTGTTCCTAACTGGTTTCCCTTTTCTGGCAGTAATGGGCTTTCATACCTTTAATTTGAATAAATAAGTACATTAAAAAAAGTTACCACGTGAAAGTTGTGTGGCAATTAAGTCTTTATCGTGACTAACTTTTCATATATATTATTGGTTTTTTTTTTCTGCTGGGAGCTGACCTACACATATTACTAAGAAAACTTCACAACATCAGTTAAATGTGTAAAATATGTTTTTCCTTCAGCAAGTGTCTTTAAAGTAGGCTACACGTGTTTGTCATGCAAAATGTTTATAGGAGCTCCTAACAGCACATGCTACTAGTTGTTTTAAACAATACAGTATAATAGCCTGATCAAACTTCGGATTTAATTATTAATTAATTTAAATAATCTTAAATTAATTAATAAGCCTTTATTCATTTTAAATTCCCACAGTTTGTTAAAGCCCTGCTTTATCAAATTAATGCTTTTAATATCTTCAGTCAAGTACACGTGTCATAGTTCAATCTTCATTTGCAGTGCCATATGTTGTAAATAAACTGGAATGTCTGAGCTAGTTGTTATCTTACTGAAACAAGTTTGACAGAAGTACCTGGTTCCACCCTGAAAGGGATCACAGTCATCTGAACAGCTTATTCTTATTTTCTAGGATTATTTGGTCTCCATTTAAATGTAAACATAACTTAGGAACCATAAAGTTTGAAATGTGTCTATGTGCAAAAGCAAAAAAGAGATGTATTTGGGTAGTAAAAAGATTCAAAAGCTTACAGAAAAAAGTGTTTATTCAGAAGGATGATCTGAGGCATCTGAGAAGTTTGATCAACCAAAATGCAGATGTAGACTTCTCTTTGGGGTTTTATATTAAATGCTAAATTTTTGCCGCCCCTTTCAGACAAGATCCATCCCAGTTTTTATTTTCTACAGAAGAAAAAAATAAACAAAACAAAACAACGTCTTGTGGTGTTCCACATACCCTGAAATATTCACTGTTGGAATCTAAATAAAACTTTGTGTCCTTATCACTGTCATTTTGAATTTAGTGAAAGGTGTTCCACTACATGACATCATTTCTGGTCCTCCTCCATTATTATTTGTAAATAGATATCGCCCAGTGCCCTTATTTGATTAGGACTGTATATGAGCTTAACTTCTATCATTTTTCAATTAATCAAATTTTCATGAAATTCATTTTGCTGCATTGTGCTCAACCGTTAGATGTAAAATAATGTATCATCTGCATACATAAAATTTGGACTTTTTTAGTAAAAACTTAATTTGCTGTTTAATCATTATAGTTTTCAGTTCATTACGTTTTGATCAAACTCTGCTCTTCTTAAAAATAAAGAAAAGTGTCATCTGCATACACAAATCTGAAATTTGCATGTTAAGTAACACCAGCATTTGCTGTGTTTTGATTTTAATCAAATTTTCTACAAATTAACAACAAAAAATCCCCCTAGCATTATTTCAGAGAAGGAGGAAAGTGTCTGTTCAAAAATAAATCAATAAATAAATCAATGAAAACCATCTGCTACACCTAACTGTGCAAAATGAAAACAACTCTGGCACAATCTGAATTTAAACACAGTGTAATCAGTCCACAGAAATTATCTCTCTTTAGAAATGAGCTTTAGGAAATATATTTTTTTAAAGTGCTATTTTACTTTTATAGATAGTCATACTACACATTTGAAAAACAGAAATCCAGACATGTAAACGGATTTATAAGAAGTGAGGAAGGTAAAATAAAGCTAATCCCGATGTTTCATGCTACAAACCAGACCTGCTGAAACTTAACGCTGATTAAAGTTAATCAGCGTTAAGTTTCTGACAAATACATGATCAGATGATGTACAACATTAAGAAGGAAGGAAGTATTTGAAACACTTAACAATCAAGTTTTATCTGCTACTGTTTTCTCCTTTATCAGTAAGTGCAAAGTACTCGTTAAAGTCACCAGGACAGAAATAAGGCAAATCATTTTAAAGCTGAAGGAAAATATAATAACTCAAGTCATTTTTAAAGTAAAAATGTGCTACTTTTTCAGAGTGTTGTCTTTAAATTAATGACCCTTTTGTTTTGGACTGCTGTTTGATCAAATCTAATTTTAATGAATAATCACCAAAACTATTCAAGTAAGTAAGCATGTTTTATCAGTAAGTTAATTAGATCATTTCACCCCATGAGTTTATATTTTCCATTTTAACACTGAATGTAGAGACATTTTTTTTTTAAATATATGTAGCATCCACTAACACGAAAGTGAAACTTAGTCCACTGTCTTCACGAACCTCATGACAAGCTACTTCTGGTACTTCTGGAAGATACAACAAAATGAGATATTCTGTTCAACTCTTGAACTGTGATGGTGAGTAATCAATAAATCAACCGCTTGACCATCTGCGCAGAGCTGACCTGCAGGAAGAGTAAAGAATCATAGTAGACGATGTCGGGAATTCCTATTGCTTTCCCCTCCAGCACTCACTGACGTCTGTGGCGTTTGGGTCAAAGTGTCGTGGAGATGCAACAAGCAGACATCAGGATGGTCACATGTATGAGGGCAGCACTGGATGGATGACGGCAATCCCACAATCCTACAGTTCACCGTGAGGTCGCTTCCTGTGTACTCCTCAAGCCCTGGTGAAACTAGGGACAACCAGAACAGCAATGGCTGCCACGGCGACTGCCACCACTGCCAGGTTCCAGCCTTCACAGTCGCGCTGCCGGGAGACGACAAGACAGGTTAGAATAAAATTTATTTATAAGCACATTAGGTTTTAGCCACATGCTGGATATTTTGGAAACTTTAAATGGAGTTTGATACTTTATTTTGACTTTGCAGTTCTTTTCCATTTGGATGTACCAAATAATGGAAACGTCTATAAAAAAGGGGACAATGCTTTTTATAAAAGAGGACTACATTCTGACCACCCACCACATTCTGAATGTGCTTGTAGGATCTGGTCCAGAGGGCTGAAGAAATCAGGTGGCCCCTGAAGCAGAGCCTCTTCAACCTCTGCATATTCTAAACACATATGCAAAGAACCCACACAAATTGACAACAAAAAATACTGAATATGACCATAAGCAAAGTTTTAGTGTGGAACCTCTAAGATGTTTGGGAACTTTTAGATGTTCTGCGAATCCATTCGTACTGGTCACAAATGAAGAGTAAGTGGCAGGTCATTCAGTATTTTTCTAACTACCTCTGTATGGCTGTGTTTAGGCGAAAGGTGAAGGACATTTTTTGTGCCTCACAATTACAAACAGAGTCAATGCTAAGATGCAAAAATACATAAACTGAAAATATTTAATCTTACAGAAAAAGTCCGTGCTGTGTCACAAGCAAAGACTCTTCTGATTCAAGATTTTCTTTACTGGCTTTATGCTGCTAGAACATAACAAAAATTACAGTGGTGCTCTCGGTGATAAAGAAAATACAAAAAAGATAAATAAAGAAATAGATTTTCTTTAAAAAGATATAAAAGATAAAAGTACGGAAGAGGATTAGGGCCACTGGGGAAAAAAAAGAGTGGGAACATCTTTTTCTTTCTTGTTTTCCAGAATTCTGAGAAAAAAGTCAGAATTCTGAGATTAAAGTCAGAATTCTGACTTTTTTCTCAGAATTCTGACATTAATCTAAGAATTAAAGTGTAAAGATTACATTATTATGGACTCTTTGATGGACAGATGGTAAATGGACCGGTTCTTATACAGTGCTTTTCTACTCTGAGCACTCAAAGTGCAACTTTGCACAACTTAGCTCATTCACACATTCACACCCATTCGCACAAGCACTTCTTTCTATGCAAGTGTTTTCTATCTAACATTAACACGGATTCATAATTTGATGGACGCATCGGAGAGCAACTTGGGGTTAGTATCTTGCCCAAAGATATTTGGCATACAGAAAGCAGACGCGGATTGAACCACCAACCTTCCTTCATATTTGATTTGCTTCACAGAAACTCAAGCAACCTGACAAAACAAACTGAGCCCAGCATTAAATCAGTCGGGACATGAGCATGTAAAATCATGGATGATGGAGGATGGAACACCCGGCACGGCTGATGTACTACTACAGTTCAAACAAACAAGTAAAACCTGGATTTGAACAGAGATCGGGAAGTCATGGTGGCAGAGGTTTCCACTTTTAAACTCTTTAAATGACAGAGGGGTTCATCTGAAGCAATTGTTTCTTCATTTGTGGAAACAAATGCAGAGGCAGTTTTTCTTCAAAGCGCCTGGTAGAGAAAGAAGGTCATGGCCATACCTGGTCCCATCTAAGACGCCAGCTCCTCCCACCAGCACCAAATCAAGGCCACTATTACAATCATTCCTATGAAGGGGATGGAGAGAACAGGGGGCTCAGACTGGCGAGTGCAGTTCTGGGAAGAAGACAGAAGGTAGGAGTGTGGGGAGTATGGAGAGAGGAGAAAATGAAATAATCAGAATAATAAAGTCAGAGGGCGTGAGGGCGAACGGCAAGCAGGGAGCAAATGAAAACGAGTGATCTGATGTGAAATGACTGATAGGCAGGCAGGTCGATCATCAAAACTCATCAAATTTTCAGAGAATTTTTCAGTTTCTCGTGTAAATTTCATGTGAAACAGAAGAGACGGCAATCAGACAAAAAAAATGGAAATGAAGTGAGGAAACTGAAAAATTAAAGACAAGATGGTGAGGTTTTTTTGTTTTGTTTTGTTTTAAGTCTTTAACATTAAAACATCAGCATCTTGTCATTTCAAGACTTTTGGAGATCAAATCTGAAGCATCAGCAGCCCTGCAGGGGCTTTTGGGTAAGAGTTTAACTACCAGGTCAGCTTTGGCTGTAGAGAGCCATCTTAAAAGTTGATGTGTTTCCTAACAAGTTTGTTAGCCTAGCGTTAGTATTCTCACGAGTGAGTTTATATCTCACTAGGTGGAAAGATCCTAAATTCATCCTAAAATGTTTATATTTCACAAAGTGATATTTTCTGGAGGCCCATGAAAAAATCCCATTTAATTTTTGCCAAGGGAAGGAGGTACTAAAGGCTGCTACTATCAAAATAATGACACCCCTGCAGTGCTGCATGGTGGATAAGAAATTGAATGAATAATCTGATGAAGAGGAGTGGATTGGGGACCAGGTCACTGTTTACAAAGTCAACTCCAAAGAAAAGAAAGGCAAGTGCCACAACAAGTTCTGAGTCAAACCTCATGTCAGCACTAGTGAATGCAAATGCTCAAGTCAGGAAAGTTCCTCAGCAAGTCTTAGAAAACCAAACTTAGTTTTTAATTTTACAGTTTACAGTTCAAATTACAAGTAGGAGTGTTGAAAGCATGGCTGGAGATCCAGATAAGGGTGAAGTCAAACAGCAGGTCTTGAGTGCTGTCACGGACAAAGGATTATGATTTTCACTGGTATGCAAAAATCCATACCAGTTTAACTGTCCATGAAACTAGATAAGACAGAACAATTAGTAAAACTACATTAATGTCTTAAAAATATAAAAGCCTGGATAACCACTAATTTAATGGTTATAAATTTAGATAAAACTGAGGTTAGTGTACTCTGCCCTGAAAACCTTAGAAATATGGTATATAACCAGATTCTTACTCTAGTTGGCATTACCTTGGCCTCCAGTAACACTGTGAGAAATCTTGGAGTCATTTTTGACCAGGATATGTCCTTCAATGTGCATATTAAATAGATATGTGGGACTGCTGTCTTCCATTTCCGCAAT